>NC_091475.1:204220537-204520537 GCF_036971445.1 Narcine bancroftii
CCTCCCAAATCATATGACCATGTCAACCTTTGCATGGATACTCAAATAGTTTACCTTTCCATAAAAAGGAACATATCACTATATTTAATTCTTTTTTAAAATTTCCCTCATACTGTACACAGAATTGATTGAAACAAAAACTGAATATGTGGATATATATTCATTTTGATACAATTTACCCAACCAATGAATGTCAATGGTAAATCCTTCCACTGATTTAAGTCAGATTTAATCTTGTTTAACAAAGGTAAATAATTTAAACTGTACAAATTCTTAAACTCCTTGTCAACAATTACACCTAAATAATTAATCTTCTCTGACCATTTAAATTTAGTAATTTGCATACAATTCTCATCAGATATAGGTAATATCTCACTTTTATCCCAATTTACTTTATACCCTGACATTGATCCATAAAATTTTAATAAATCTAGTGAAGGTCGTATGAATTCTTAGGTTTAGATAAATATATCATCTGCAAATAAATTAATTTTATTCTCTCGTTGCTCAATCATAATACCTTGAATATTTAGATTTTGTCTAATTGCCTGGGTTAAAGGTTCTATAACTAAAGCAAATAAAGCTGGTGATAATGGACAACCTTGTCTAGTTGATCTATACAAGGTAAATACTTGAGAAATCTTACCTGTAAGCTTTACTTCGGTGGTGGGGGAAGTTATCGAGGGTATTCTTAGAGATGGTGTGTATAAGTATCTGGATAGGCAGGGATTGATCAGGAGCACCCAGCATGGGTTTGTGAAGGGGAAGTCATGTTTGACGAACCTTGTTGAGTTTTTCAAAGAAGTGACAAGAAAGGTGGATGAAGGTAGGGCAGTTGATATAGTCTATCTAGATTTTAGCAAAGCTTTTGATAAGGTTCCACATGAAAGGTTAGTAAGGAAGGTTCAGTCACTTGGGATTAATAGAGAAATAGTAAGATGGGTTTAGAGATAGCTGGAAAAGAGACAGCAGAGGGTCATGGTGGACAACTTTCTGTCAGGATGGAAGCCTGTGATGAGTGGCATGCTGGTCCCCTGTTGTTCATAAGTTATATTAATGATTTAGATGATGGGGTGGTTAACTGGGTAAGTAAATATGCAGACAATATGAAAATTGGGGGAGTTGTGGATAGTGAGGAACATTTTCAGGGATTACAGAGGGATGTGGTTTGTCTGGAAATTTAGGCTGAAAGATGGCAGATGGAATTTAATGTAGAGAAGTGTGAGATGCTTCATTTCAGAAAAAAAGTAATGAAAATAGGACATATGTAGTGAAGGGGAGGACATTGGGGAATGCACAAGAACAAAGAGAACTTGGAGTTACGGTGCAGCATTCCTTGAAGGTGGATTCCCATGTTGACAGGGTGGTTAAGAAGGCATTTGGTAGGTTAGCCTTCACAAATTATAGCATAGAGTATAGGAGCTGGGAAGTGATGCTGCGACTGTTTAAGGTGTTGGCGAGGCCAGGTTTAGAGTATTGTGTTCAGTTCTGGTCTCCAAACTATGGGAAGGATATAGATAAGGTGGAGAGGGTGCAGAGAAGATTTACCAGGATGTTGCCTGGCTTGAAATACCTAGAGAAAGATTGAATAGGTTAGGACTTTTATTCATTGGAATGTAGACGGTTGAGAGGGGATTTGATAGAGGTGTTTAAAATTATGAAGGGAATAGATAGACTAGATGCAAGTAGGCTCTTCCCCCTGAGAACAGGGGAGGTTGAAACAAGAAGACACAAGTTGAGGGTAAGGGGGCAAAATTTTAGGAGAAACATTAGAGGATGGTTCTTCACTCAGTGAGTGGTGGCTGAATGGAATAATCTTCCGGAGGAAATAGTTGAGGCAGAGTCAATTCTTTCATTTAAGAGGAGGCTGGATATATACATGGATAAGAGGGGGTTGGAGGGTTATGGACAGATAATAGGTGGGGGGAATCTAGTGGAGTTGTTTGAAGGGCCAAGATGGCCTGTTTCCATGCCATAAACTGTTATATGGTTATATGGGGAAGAGAAGCAAAACCGAATCCAAAATGAAAAGAGGGAGATCATCTGCATAAAGGGAGACCTTATGTTCAATCCCTTTCCTCTGTATTCACAAATGTTCTTACATTCACAAAATGTAATTGCTAATGGATTGATCACCAGATCAAATTAAAAAGGACTTAAAGGGTATCCTTGATGAGTGCCACATTACAGATTTAAAGGCTGAGATTGTTGAAAATTAGTAAAGATTGTGACAGAATACAATAATTTAACTCATAATAAAATCAGAACCAAAATTAGACTTTTCAGAGGTTATGAATAGATATCCCCATTCTATTCAATCAACAAAAAAAAATCTGCATCCAATGAAAGAATACATTCAGGAGTCTTCCCAGAGGGGAAATGCATAATATTCATTAAGCAACATATATTAAAATAAGAATTTTTTTTAAATGAACTTCATCTGATCTTCAGAAATAACTGATGGTAGAATGTTTTCCAGCCCATTGGCTAAAATTTTAACCAAAATTTTAGAATCAATATTCATTAACCACATTGGTCTTTAGGAGGAACTTTTGGTTGTGTCTTCATATTTCTTTGCAATTAAAGATATACAAGCTTTACTAAATGAATCTGGAAATTTACCCTGTTTAAATGAACCTTGAAACACCACACTCAAGTAAGGAGTGAGCAATTGAGAAAATAATTTGAAAAATTTATCAGGAAATACATTAGGTCCAGGGACCTTTCCAGATTATAATGTGGAAATAGCAACCATTATTTCCTCTTGCGAGATAGATTCATCCAGTTTAATTTGACTATCTGAAGAAATCTTGGTGATATTCAATGTCTAGAAAATTATAGTTTGGAGTAAAATCTTTTAAGTGTATCATTTATCTCAGAATGATCCAGTTATAATACCAATAACTTTATGAACCTTTGTAATATGCCGCTTAGCACAAAATCCTCTCAGTTAGTTAGCCAAAAACTTACCAGATTTGTCACCATGAATGTAAAATTGACATTTAGACTTTAACAGTTGGCATTCGACTAGATATATTGAGGGAAGATCAAATTTAGTTTTGAGTTCAAACCATTTTTTATTTACTGCATTTTTAGTTTGAGTGTATATTGATCTAACTCAGTGGTTCCCACACCTTTTCGGGCTGCCACCCCCTTGGCCTCCAGGCCACATCCTGAGTGCCCCCCCCCATACAACAGCACTGGGGGGGGGGTAGTCGTGGTGCCAAGTGGCGGTAATAGCAGTGCTGAGTGTGGTGGGAAGATTAGTGGCAGATCTGAGCGGGGTGGGGGGAGTTAGTGGCAGTGCAGTGGGGGAATTAATGGTGGTGCTGTGCATGGTGGGGTAGTTAGTGGCATTGCTGGATGGAGTGGGGGGGGTTAATGACAGAGCTGAGGAGTCATATTAGCAGAGCTGAGAGGGGGGTTGGTGATGATGCTGGGAGGGTGGTAGGGACACCAATACAACATGGCAGTGACCAAGACCGGATCTTGTGAGAACTGAGTCTAGTCAGAAAGTTGCTGCACTGGCTTCTTCATTAAACTTTATAGCACACTAAGTAATAATAAGACCGAAAATTCGGAATGCCCCCTTTTTCCTCATCATCCTCTTGGATCTTTTCACCTCCCACGGAGGGTTGGGGTGGAAGCACCCACTTTGGGAATCACTAATCTAACTGTTTAATTTGTTTAATTAACTCTCATCTTTCTTTATTAGTCTTCTTTTTTTGTATTAACAGGATACAAAATGATTTGACCCTTAAGAAAGGCCTTGAAAGTATCCCATATAACTAGAGTAGAAGTATCTGTAGTTCTTTCTAATTCTATAATTCTGCTAACAGTTAATATTAGTATCAAAAAAGAAAACTATCTGTTCTTCCATAAACTTAACAAAGTCCTTATCTGGTAATAATACTGAATTAAAGCACCAGTGTCTTTTAACTTGATCAAAATTAGGGATGGTTAATGATAATGTAACAGGGACAAGTTTAGATATTAAAATACTATGGTATTCACAAGAATTAGTTAAAGGAATTAAATGATTATCAACAAAATAATAATGAATATGTGTGTAAGTGTGATGGACATGAGAAGAGAAAAAAATACTATTAGTAGGATATAAAAATGAAATGGCACAATCCAATAGAAAATAAAGTATTAATAAGGTAGATTTGTTTATGTGACCAGGTTAGAAGATAAATGATCCAAGATAGGGTCCAACCAGCAGCTGAAATCCCAACCTAGAATAAGTGAATTCTAACTTAAATTTGGTTAAAAAAAAATGTGAAAACCTTTCAAAAAGCCTGGATCATCAACATTAGGAACATAAACATTTGCAAAGACCATCATTCCATCATGTAATTTCTCTGAAACTCTTTTCAATCTTCTTCAGCATGATGCTGAACCAAGCCATGAAAGACCCCAACAATGAAGACGCTGTTTACATCCGGTACCGCACGGATGGCAGTCTCTTCAATCTGAGGCGCCTGCAAGCTCACACCAAGACACAAGAGAAACTTGTCCGTGAACTACTCTTTGCAGAAGATGCCGCTTTAGTTGCCCATTCAGAGCCAGCTCTTCAGCGCTTGACGTCCTGCTTTGCGGAAACTGCCAAAATGTTTGGCCTGGAAGTCAGCCTGAAGAAAACTGAGGTCCTCCATCAGCCAGCTCCCCACCATGACTACCAGCCCCCCCCACATCTCCATCGGGCACACAAAACTCAAAACGGTCAACCAGTTTTCCTATCTCGGCTGCACCATTTCATCAGATGCAAGGATCGACAATGAGATAGACAACAGACTCGCCAAGGCAAATAGCGCCTTTGGAAGACTACACAAAAGAGTCTGGAAAAACAACCAACTGAAAAACCTCACAAAGATAAGCGTATACAGAGCCGTTGTCATACCCACACTCCTGTTCGGCTCCGAATCATGGGTCCTCTACCGGCATCACCTACGGCTCCTAGAACGCTTCCACCAGCGTTGTCTCCGCTCCATCCTCAACATCCATTGGAGCGCTTTCATCCCTAACATCGAAGTACTCGAGATGGCAGAGGTCGACAGCATCGAGTCCACGCTGCTGAAGATCCAGCTGCGCTGGGTGGGTCACGTCTCCAGAATGGAGGACCATCGCCTTCCCAAGATCGTGTTATATGGCGAGCTCTCCACTGGCCACCGTGACAGAGGTGCACCAAAGAAAAGGTACAAGGACTGCCTAAAGAAATCTCTTGGTGCCTGCCACATTGACCACCGCCAGTGGGCTGATATCACCTCAAACCGTGCATCTTGGCGCCTCACAGTTTGGCGGGCAGCAACCTCCTTTGAAGAAGACCGCAGAGCCCACCTCACTGACAAAAGGCAAAGGAGGAAAAACCCAACACCCAACCCCAACCAACCAATTTTCCCCTGCAGCCGCTGCAACCGTGTCTGCCTGTCCCGCATCGGACTTGTCAGCCACAAACGAGCCTGCAGCTGACGTGGACTTTTTACCCCCTCCATAAATCTTCGTCCGCGAAGCCAAGCCAAAGAAGATAACAAAATGATCATTAGAATCCAAAACAATATTGTACATACTAAAGGGTATAGTTCGTTTAATAAGGACTAATACCCTTCTAGATTTAGGTTGAAAGGAAGAAAGATAGTGCTGCCCCTTTTCACCACAACACCGTCCAAAACATCATTCCCACTTACGTGTCTCCTGTAAAAATATAATTGCATCTTTAAGTTGTTTTAAATGTGAAGGCACTTTCCTTCATTGTACTGGATGATTTAGGCCTTTTACATTCCATCTAAGGAACTTATTAGAATTAGCTATGATCACTCAGTTGTAAAAAGTGAATGCTAAAAGTTAATATTAATTTCAAAAATTCCAGGGTGCAGGTACAGAGCCAAGTTTATGCAACATGCACAATAACTTCCAACCTCCACATGGCCCTATTAAACCGGAAGTACAACTAAAAAGAACCATTAAAAATGAAGCACTGTGGCAACACAAAACAGAAACACCCATAAACTCACCCCTGCCCCCTCCAGGGGTGCCGAATAGACCAACAGTGCCCCAAATAAATCTAGAAACTCCCTATCTTCCACTGGAGATTAGATGTTCACCCTCAAAAACAAAGTTATAAACATGACCCCTGCAGCTTGTCATATCAGACCAGAAGTTATGTTCAGGCTAAAATACAATACACATAAAAAAAAAGTTTGAAATCTCATGAGGTTTTAAAAAGTCTATTATTGGATAAAACATTTTTTTTTTAATCCCCTTTTGGTAGAAAAGTCTTAACTGTAAATACAATCAAACTGTGTTGAGTTCTTTCCTTTCACCTCTAAATTAAATCTATTGACAATAGCAATACTTTTCCAGTGAAAGTTGTGAAAACAGATGAATGAATCTTCAATCATTGGTCCAAAACAACCATTCAGCAGAAAAAAATCAAAAGAGAATGCCATTCAAGACTTGGAGCAGGAAGTTTGTGAATGTACTCCCAGGTGTCATCCACTGAACAAAACTATTTCTTGTATTCGCTGGGAAGAGAAATGAGAAGACGTGCTGGAACCAGCAATGAAGGCTGACACCAATGCTTGAATAGCTCCAATGTAACTTCCTTATAAGTGGCCCATTGCTTCATAACTTCATAACTGTGATCTTCCACAATTCTAAATTGTTTGCCGTGATATTCTAGTGTACCTTTATGGTGGAGTTTGCAG
The DNA here is from genome assembly GCF_036971445.1 of Narcine bancroftii. Lineage (NCBI taxonomy): Eukaryota > Metazoa > Chordata > Chondrichthyes > Torpediniformes > Narcinidae > Narcine > Narcine bancroftii. The sequence goes on from NC_091475.1 coordinate 204,227,245, forward strand.
TTTCTCCATTTGATAGTAGTGTAGGTGTATAATCAGCAAATGTGGTTTTTGCCCTGATTTAGTCTTAGGCAGTAGTGAATGATTTTCTCTGTCAAGCTCCGGTGGTTTCAGAAACATCTCTTCCCCAAACACTGTTACCAAGAAGACAGAAAAAAAAAATTAGAAAACATGCCAGCTTCAGTATCTTCTGCCAAGCCTATGATAGTCAATTTTTGCTATCTACTTTGAGTTTCCGAATCAATAGTTCTCACTGTTAACTTCTTGTTGTCATCTTTTAGGTGACAAACCCAGTCACTCAAATCCTTCAAAGTAGATTCTGCCACGTTCAAACGTTCACCACGTTCGTCCGTAGAATGACAGACCTTTTCAAGTTGATCCTCCAATGCCAGAAACCTATTATGCAGAACTTAAAATTATTTAGCGATAAACACTTTGACCTGCTCAAGTGCTTCAAAGAAGTTCTCAGTAGTCGGGTTTGCGGATGGATTAGTTGAAATTTCATGTGTTATTTTTCCATTTTTTTTCCCCCGACCTTGCCGCTCCTTGTATCCATTTCAACTTAGATGAGAACATAAGATATGAAATTCAGCACCTCTTTGAAAGTTTTAAGGAGGTAAATGGGGGAGAAAAGAATACTGAAGGTACAGAGCTGTGATGGAGATGAGTGCTCCATATCACACCCAACCAACCAGAAGTCCGAGAATGGCTGAGGCAGATGGTACGCATCGCCGTTAACTTGTATGGACGCTGGGAGACCAGCTGAGCTCCTCCTGTATTTCTCTGTTTGACTACAATCACTGCATCTGCAGATTGTATATCACAAAACACATCATTTATGGAAAAGATTAAGAATCCTGCTTGCTGCAATTAGACGGATGATTATTGACAAGAAGCGAGTTTGCAATGAATTTTGACACGGGCTAATTTAAATCGCATATTACCGAGCTTGTTGTTATTGAAGACATTTCTTCCATCCCCACATGATGTGACCACAGGGGAGGAAGAAAATCAAATGGAAGTCAAATGACCATTAAAGTCTCGGCTATTGGTATGCCATGAACTAAATGTTAACTCATTAACCTTCAGATGAGCCTTCAAAATACATGTGTTAAAGGTTTCTCCTAACTGAAGATCTTACAAAAGGAATATTTATGGAAGGACAGCTTTTAATTAAAAAATTGACTGGCATGACCGTAGATAAAATGCAACGCATTAATTTAGCATATAAATGGAACTTGCCTCAAAGGCATCAAAATAGACGAGTTCGTGTGGATGATATTAATGGTTTGAACCATCCCATTGTTATTTCATTACTTGCAATCATTTTCTAATGACAAAATACTGTAAATGTGGAGCTGTTTCCATTAGTGCGTCTGCAGTAGCTGTGGCCTCCAGAACAAAAGGGACGGTCTTTTAAAAGTGAGGTGTGCAGGGAATTTCTTACAGAAGGAGGTGAGTTGCTGGAATTGTCCATTCCAGAAGATAGGGCCTTGGAGGTATTTAAAGAGGAAGTCGATGTGTTTCAGAAATACCAGAGAATCTATGGCTCTCTCTTCATCCCCTCCCATCCAGGATGAACACTTTCAAATCACTCGTGGCCAGTTTCAAGGACAGTTTATTTCCCACCATCATGAATACTTTGTTTTTATTGTGTTTTCTCTTTACTAACTGATCTCTGCATTTTTGTATTCTGATCCTACTTCTTGTTCTCTGATTTAGATGTTGTGGTGATTCGACCACCAGCCGACTGCAGGGGACGATCTCTGCACCTGCAGGAAGACAGCCTAAGAGCTGACTCCACCTGGCCGGCTGTCAATCAGCCGACCCGAATATAGACCTGAGCCGGCCCCTCCTGAGCCAGTCACATGGGAGTGACCGAAGCTTGAACTGGTATTCAGACTTTAGCCTGTTGTACAGTCTTTGAGTTTTGCGCATCACAGATGTCTACTGGTTTGCTCACAAACAACCTCTATCACTACCTGCTGCACGAGATGACTTTCCTGGATAGCACACAAAGCAAAGCCTTTCACTTGGTGCATGAAATGATAAGAATTCATTTCAATTTTCTTTTCTCCCTTCCTGACACATCTCTCTGCTCAACTCAGTGGGGAGGTTCAAAGGATGGAAACAAGAAAGTCTGAAGACGCTGCGATTGTAGTTAATATTAATTTAATTTACATATACAGCATGGTAACAGGCCACTTCGGCCCACGAGTCAGTGCCGCCCACGAGTCAGTGCCGCTCAAAATGGTAGGAGAAAACCCGGGCCCCTGGCGAAAACCCATACAGACACAGGAAAAACATACAAACTTCTTTGAGACAGCATGGGATTCGAACCCTAGTCCTGATCGCTGGTGCTGTAAAGGCATTGCATTAACCGCTACGCCAACCTTACCGCCAGAAGTGCTAGAGAAAATCAGCAGGTCCTGCAGCATCCACAGGGAGGATGACCAACTTAGCTTGATGAGGGGAACAGGCCTGAAACCTTGGTTATATATTAACGAGAGGAAGAAAGGACCATGGTTTTCAATAACATAACTCAAAAACTTTAAGAATTGTTGTTCCCCCTCACAGAGAATTGCAACACAAGAACAGGCCCTTCAGTCCATCCTATCACCTCCCATGCTTGCCAATTGGACTATTATTGCCTGATTATTCACATGATTTACAATCTATGAACGTCTCTGCACCGATCCCTGTGGAACACCACAGGATGAACATTGCCAGGAGATAAACCTGGCAAACACTTTTATGACCAAGTCAATTCTGGAGCCAATTTACCAACTCACCACGAATCCCATAGACATCAGGTCTGACCTACCTTAATATAGCGTTCAACTGGAATGAGGAAACTGCAGATGAGGGCAAACTTTTGAGCTGCAAAACAGATTAGGACAGATACCGGTATATGAATAAGATGGACTTAAGGCCAAAAGCTGGTGAGTGTATCTAGTCCAGAATGCCAATTTGGTCAGGATGCATGAGTTTGGCCGAAGGGCCTGTTCTGTGCTGCGTGACTCCCTGACTCTATGACCATGAGGGATCTTGTGAAATGCTTAACCAAATTTTATGTACCATCCGCGGACCTATTTAATCAATTATCTGGACCGGACACTATTTACAGTATAAAAATGGAACCATAGTACATTACTATACAGGACCCTTCTAGTTTATACTTAACTATCATTCTGACCTGCACCTGGTCCACATCCCTCCATTCCCCTTCCATCCATGTGCCTCTCCAAATTTTTCTTAAATGTTAAAACTGAGCCCCACATTCATCACCTCAGCTGGCAGCTCGTTCCATATCCCCACCACTCTCTGTGTGAAGAAGTTCCCCTTAATGTTCCTCCAAAACTTTTCCCCTTTCATCCTTTTCCCAAGTAGGTTTGTATCTCACTTGACCTCATCAGAAAAAAAAGCCTACTTGCATTTACTCTATCCATACCCTTCATCCTGCAAATTTGAACTCAGTAGCTTCTGGCTACGTATAAAGGTGAATCAGGTCTGACGCCCAGAGCTTGCTGCCAGAATACCGCGAATGCGACACAGAGAGAAATCAAGTCAAGTCAAGTTTATTGTCATCCAATTGAACAATTACAACCTGACAAAGCAACATTCTCTGGTCCTCGGTGCAAAATACCCAGACACACAACTAGACATAACATACAGACAAACAGTACACATGCAGGACAATAGATCATCTATAAAAATAAATAAATATTGTTTCATGAATTTGAGAGTCTCGGGTGGTTAGTGTGAACAGTTCCATTGGTCGATCAGTATTCTCACTGCTCGTGGGAAGAAGCTGTTCCTCGGCCTGGTGGTTCTGGCTCAGATCCTCCCGTATCTCTTCCCCGACAGGAGCAGCTGAAAGATACTGTGTGCAGGATGGAAGGGGTCCTCAATGATTTTGCGTGCCCTCTTCAGACCACAATCTCGGTAGATCAGATCAGGATGGGGGTGGGGGGGTGGTGGAGTGGCCGGGGGAACACTCCAGAGATTCTCTCTACCACTGTTATGGTCCTGGTCCTGTTGAGATTTGGCTCCCATCGGTGACATAACTCAAAGCAAATAGACTTCTATCCTCTCCTCAATATCCTGGACATGAGATCACATAACTATTCAACTGCCTAAAATTTTCTCCCCCAACCAAGCTCCTTTCTTTGAGAAGAAAGGTTGCTTCTGATCAAAGGCCAAGCAGCAAGCCTCATATTGCATTACTGACAGCTTGTTGGCAGTTGATGTCACATTCTTGGCTGTCAGTGTGCTCCCTTGAAATGAAACAATCAACTCATGGTGTCTCCATGTCGAGAAGAAGGCCTTCTCTATCAGCTTGCAATGGTGCGATCAAAGTGTGCTCTCAGCGCAAGGCCTGTGGTGAAAGAAGATCCTGCTTGTTCCCAGCTCCATGGCTACTAATCCTTCTTAATGTTTTATGACTTCCCCGCATGGTTTGGAGTCACAGCAGTGTGGTCAGATTAGTTCATTTCCTGCTCTTAATAAAGAACAAGAATAAGAAAGTACCATACATAGCATTAAGTTATCCAAAAAAAAATTTCTTGAAATTTAATTTATTTGTTAAATCCTATGTAGGCTGACATTCAACATTTCTGTTAGTAACCACCACCACCTCCTACATAGAACATAGGAAGTAGGAACAGGACTAGGCCAAAAATGGCCCATCGAGCCTGCTCTGCCATTCAATACGATCATGGCTGATCTAATTTATGACCTAACTCCACCTACCTGCCTTCTCCCCATATCCCCTAATTCCTCTATCATGTAAAAATGTATCTCACCAAATTTTAAATATGTTTAATGAGGCAGCCTCAACCACTTCCCTGGTTAGAGAATTCCAAACATTCACTACTCTCTGGGAAAAACTATTTTTCCTCATCTCTGTCCTAAATCTACACCCCCGAATCTTGAGACTGTGTCCTCTCATTTTAGTTTCCCCGGTCTCCTCCTGGTCTCCTTTCCCTTGGTTCTCTCTCTCTCTGTCTCCCTCCCTATTTTTCTCTTTCTCTCTCACACACATTTTCCATCTGTCTCCTTTACATCAGCTACCCATCCCCCCCCCCCCCCCCACTTTCTCCTATTCAGTTCTGTCCTTTTCTCTATCCAATTATCACCTTTTGATCTGCACTCCATCCCCTGCCATTTCTTTTATCCAGGTGCCGCCTGCTTTATCCCATACCTTGAAGAAGGGCTCAGGCCACAAAATATCAGTGATGTATTTTTACTTCTTATGGTGCTCAAGACCTGCTGAGTTCCTCCAGCATCTCTGTGTTTTTACTCCAATCAGAGCGTCCACAGACTTTCCTGTCTCACTTCCATCGTTACCTGTCATATGATTTAATTGAAGTTGGACAGCACTTTCCCAATAATGAACCCTTTAATCTGCCAACCTGCGCATTCTTGGGAAGTGGGAGAAAACCAGAGCATCCAGTGGAATCCCTGCTCTGTCCCAGAGAGAGCATGCAAACTTCACACTGAAAGCACTAAGCATGTGTCTCTGCAACACTGTGCTGTCAATTGTTGCTTGCCAGTAAAGCCTCCTTTCCAGAAAATAAGAAATATTACAACTTTGCAAATGTGAGATGGGAGTTGAGGCTACTTTATTTAAGGTTCAGTTAGATAGATTTTTGCATAAAAAAGGAATTAAAGGATATGGGGAAAATTAAAGGTGGAGTTCAGATCAACCATGATCTCATTGAATGTCGAAGCAGGCTCGACGGGTTGGATGACCTACTCATGCTCCTATTTCTTATGTTCTCATTACTCCACCAGGAACAAGATGCCAGTCCAAATCCAGGTTCTTAAGAACTCATGGAATAGGCTTTGATTGGGAGAGCAGGTGTTTTTTTTTTAAATTTTTATCTTTTAGAAGTGTGCTGGAAAGTCTGTTTTCACCAAATCTATCAGAAAATTAACACCTGGAAAAACTTGGGTTTTTAAGAAAAAGATTGTTTAGTTACACTAACTCGTGTAAAAAATAAATGTAGCCATGTGGGTAGGTTAAGGGCCGAATTGGCCTTTCTGAGTTGATAGTTTTCCTGCAGCACAAAAATGTACTGGAGAAACTCAGCAGGTCATGCAGCGTCCAGGAAGTGGAGATTTCGGGCTTGAACCCATCCTTGGGAGTTACGAAAATCAGGCTGAATGAAAAGATGGGGGAGGTAGAGGAAGGGGAAGGGGGGAGGAGCGCAGGTAAGAGGCAATAGGTGAATGTAGGTGGGAGGGTAGAAGAGAAGAAAGCAGAGAGGTGATAGAAAGAGGGCTGCGAAAAAAAATCTCTCTGATAGGAGAAGGAAGGAAAGGGGTGTGGAGCTGAAGAGGGATGAGGGAAATTCAAGGTCAACATTGATGCCGTCTGTTTGGAGCCGGTCAAGACAGAACACAAACTGTTATTCCTTGAAGTTACGGATGAAGTCAACTTGCCAGGGGCATCCAGGTTAGTGTGGAATTGAAATGATTGGCCTTTGGGAAGTCCTTGCTGTTGCAACAGACAGAGCAAAGGTGCTCTGCAAAGCCATCTCTAAAAGTCACTGCTCTCCTGAAGAAGGGCACAGGCCCAAAACGGCGACCACCTTGTTTTCTTGTGCGGATGCCGTGTGACTGGTGGAGTTTCTCCAGCACAATTATGTGGAAAGACAGGGATTGATTAGGAGGTGTCAACATGGTTTTGTCCATAGTAGATCATGTTTAAAAAAGCTCAGAGAGTTTTTTTGAGGCTGTTACTAAGGAGGTGGACGAGGGGATGTTGCCTATATGGACTTTAGCATGGCCTTTGACAGGGTTCTGAATAAGAGGTTAGTTAGGAAGGTTCCAGCATGTGGTATTAATGATGAAGTAGTGAAATGGATTCAACAATGGTTGGATGGGAGATGCCAGAGAGTAGTGGTGGAAAATTGTTTGTCGAATTGGAACCCAATGACTAGTGGAGTGTCACAGGGATCGGTGTGTGTGACTGATAATGTAACAGTTCTGTTCTGATGGAAAACAGCTACTAGGTCCATTGTTGTTTGTCATATATATTAATGATTTAGGGCATAGGGTGATAAGTTGCATTAGTAAGTATACAGATGATACATTTTGGTAGGACTAATCAGCGAAGGTCATAAAGTCCGTTATGCGGAGTATCTCTTCCTCTTTTTCTCTTTGGGCCAAAGACTAACCTTGTTCCACTCCAAGACACAAACTGTGGACAATGCTGGAGGAGTCATTGGTAAGGTGTGTGCGACATACAAATCAGGACTGTTGTCCATGACATTAGAGCTGTGCACATGTTGGCAAGGAGTGACCAAGAATGAGAGGAGACTTAATAGAGGTCTACAAGATTCTAAGAAGCATAGACAGGGTGAACAGCCAACACCTTTTCCCCAGGGCAGGAATATTAAACACCGAAAGACACATAAACAAAGTGAAGGGAGGGAAGTTTAGGGGAGACATCGGGGGTAAGTTTTTTTTTACAGAGAGTTGTAGGTGTCTGTAATGCCTTGCCAAGGATGGTGGTGGAGGCTGAAACATTAGGAACATTTAAGAGACTTTTAGACAGGCACATGGATGGAAGAAAAATAGAGGGTTACAATGCAGGGAGGATTTAGTATTTTGTTTTAAGGAATACATGGGTCGGCACAACATTGAGGGTCAAAGGACCTGTTCCATACTGTAATGTTCTAATCTCATTCTACAAATATCACCCCCGCCCCCCACCCCCCCCCCCCCCCGTTATTCTCCTCATGCATTCTCAACAACTCCTCCAGATCTTGTGCTTACTTACACACCATGACTAATTAATAGTAGACAATAAACCTCCCAACCATCACATCTTTGGACATAGGGAGTAGCTAGAAGAAACCCATGTCTTCCTGAAATTAGTGTCGGATTAATATGAATGAGTGCTTCATGTTTGGCATCAACGCTGAGGCTTTTATCTGTGTGTGTGTGACTGATAATATAACAGTTCCGTTCCGATGGAAAACAGGTAAGATACCTTCTGTTCGGCAGCATCTATGGAGACAGATAAAGGATTATCATTTCAAGTCAAGGACCTTTTCTCAAAATTATGAGTATATAAAACAAATTAGAGAGGGTCTAGAGCAGCTTCTCTTGAATGACCACTGGAGTGAAATAGTTATTGTTGGCTTGCTGGGTACTAATAGGACTAGATAGATACTGTGGATATGGAGAGCATTTCTCTATGGTTGGGGAGTCTGCAACCAGCAGGCACAGCCTCAGAATACAAAAATGTCCATTTGGACTAGAGATGAGAAAGAATTTCTTTACCCAGAGGGTGGCGAGCCTATGGAATTCATTGCCACGGACGTCTGTGGAGGCCAAGTCATTGGGATTATTTAAGACAGAGGTAGCTAGGTTCTTGATTTGGAGAGAAATCAAGGGTAACAGGGAGAAGGCAGAGGAATGAGGTTGAACCCATGATGGGTTGGCAGGGCAGATTTGGAAGACCGAATGGCCCAATTCTACTTTGATGTCTCATGGTCTAAATTACATTGAGGGAGGAGGGGTAGAGAAAATAAAATGGTCATCACACAGCACAGTAACAGGCCCTTCGGCCCTACTAGCACATGCTCCCCAAATACCCCAATTAATCTACAAGTTTTGGCAGGTGGGAGGAAATTGGAGCTCCTCGAGGAAGCCCATGCAGACACAAAGAGAACATGCAAACCCCTTTCAGGCAATGCCAGGTTCGAACCTGGGTCCCTGGCTCTTTGACAGCATTGGGCTAATTGTGACAGCCCCATTGGCGCCATTTGAAAACTTGAGTGACGATGGCGGCCTCATTTTCATTGGGGGAAGCTTGAAGGACTTCAAGTCGGTGAATTTGCGATGAAAGCCCTAATGGGATGATGGAATGCACTCGAAGGGCTGAATGGCCACTTTCTTCTGCTGCTGACGAGAGAGCAGACAGTTCATTCTGCGAGCAGTCGGGCGAGTCACAGCTCTCCATGAATTTCCTCAGGCTTCTGAGAAGATAGAAGCACTGCCTTGCTTCTTTGGACGTCTCCTCGATAAGGATGCAGCAGGGCAGGTATTTTCTGCCAGGAACCTACAGTCTCCATCCCAGCTTTGTTAATGGGGCTGGAGCAGTGAGATTCATTCCCTGGCAGTCTGCCAAATTGCCTTCTCCGGAAATGAAGCCACTCCTTCAGTTGTAAAACACGAAAGTCTGTAGATACCGTGGATGAAGTGAAAATACACAATGTTAATCAAACAGTAGCGAGTATAAACATACATTCTCTGCTCCAACTTCTATTCCAAGTTCAGATGCAAGGCTGTCAAACGAATAGGACTGCAAAAGTAAAACACAACACTGGAGAAACTCAGCAGGTCTAACAGAGTCCTTTACATCGTCAAGATAAAAATACATAACCAACGTTTCAGGTTTGAGCCCTTCTTCAAGGTATGCGTCCTTGAGCCTTTCGTTCTCCCTTGATGAAGGGCTCAAGCCCGTGACGTTGGTTACGTATCCTCAGCTTCGCCTTATAAAGTGCTCTGTTTGTCCAGTTGTGGTTCTCCAACATTGGATTTTCATTTTATCTCTTCAGCCGCTCCCCCCAACTTATCAGTGAGTAGCAGGATATGCAAGACCGCAGATGCTGGAATCTGGAGCCACAAACAATCTGCTGGAGGAGCTCAGTGGGCCAAGCAGCATCAGTGGGAGGTAAAGAATGGTCGATCGCTTGTCACACGCCTTGATTTAAATTTACATTTTAAAATGTTATTTGCAGCACAGTAGATTCCAATTCTGGTCCTTCTAATCCGTGCTGCCCAATTGCGCCTGAATTCGTCTACTTTTTGAACGTTGTTAGGTCTGCTTTGTTCATGAATGAGTGAGACAAACACCAGACTGAGTCGAAATCAGGGTTCTTTGTTCTTTATTACCGGATTGTAACACTTGCAACTAACCATGTTAGTCGGAGAATGCATTCTGCCGTTATCAGCAAAATGGTGATTTTTTATACCCTTGGATACGTGCTTAGAACATCATCATATCATTACTTGTCCAATGACTAAAACTGTTGCTCTCCTTTCCCTGCTAGCTTCCTGCCTCTCAATCCATCAATGTCTCTCTTATCTTGTAAGTACAAGGATGCATTCACATCTTGTTACAGCCCTATACAGGGTAACTCCTTACACATTCCCATCTCATGATGTTTTACCTTACAATGTACAGGCTCCTTACAGACAGTACCAGCTTCGAAACGGGGTCACTGCCATAACATCATGCTGACGGTTCAGGTAATCATGTGACCCCAGGTTGACGAAGGGCTCCAACCTGAAATGCCGACCGTTCATTTTCGATGAAGCGCGCACGTCTGCAGGTCCCATCTCATGATGTTTTACCTTACAATGTACAGGCTCCTTACAGACAGTACCAGCTTCGAAACGGCGTCACTGCCATAACATCATGCTGACGGTTCAGGTAATCATGTGACCCCAGGTTGACGAAGGGCTCCAACCTGAAATGCCGACCGTTCATTTTCGATGAAGCGCGCACGTCTGCAGGTGCTGTTGTTACAGTGAAAGCACAAAAAAGTTCTGGCAAAACTCAGCAGGTCACGCACCATTCACAGGAGGTAAACCAACATCTTCTGAGGTATGAGCAGAAAGCAAGATGGCGCCTGAAGAAAGCGGCTGGAAGAGGAGGGAAGAAAGAGCAGAGGGAGGAGCACAGGCTGAATCGTGCCGTCACCAGTGGTGCCATTTGAAAAACTCTAGTAAAAGCGAATGAGTGACTTGAGCCCCTTTCACACTGGCACCTTGTCCCAGTAATTGACAGCCAATCTACCATTGAAGGGTCCAGTGCGCAGGTGTCATCAGACACTGGGGATGATACTACCTACCGGTGATGAGGCCTGCTTGCCGATTAGCCCAGTGTGAAAGGGACAGGAGGATAAAGTAGTGACACGTTGAAGGAAACAAAAGATTAAAAAGAATGTATAAACTTTGCCGATCTGTATAAACCTTTATAAATGTCTAAAGAACTGTGGGAAAGTTGCCGCAGGGGAGAGAGATGGCGGATCTGCCCTCCCAGAATTTGTTGCGGCAGAGCAGCCTCTCCATGAGTGCTCCGTTCATACAGTCCTTTCCCTGCCACACGGAATTCTGGGAGGGCAGATCCGCCATCGCTCTTTCCCACGGTCTTTATAAATTGTTTCTGCTATTGCCACTAGGACTTTCCCATGGTGTTTATAAATTGAATGGCTATACTTTCTCATGGTCTTTTATAAAATTATAAATGTTTATATAGTTCGGCAGAACAACCACAGGAGCTGAAGGGCTCATACTGTGCTAAACATAATGTTTAATCATGTTATCATTAGGCATGATTAATTATGCTTAACTACAAGATCATAACACATTGATCAGGATTTAGGGAAGGTCCACCATTGCTCAATGCATCACTGGTGGAGGATAGAATCCCCTATCCAGAGGGATGCCAGATGGTGAGTGTGAAAGAATGCAGAGAACCAGTTAACAGTGGTCCAGTGTGAAAGAAAAAAAAGGGCTTCCTTAACTAATTCAATGAACAGCCAATGAACTGGTTAGCCAGTGTGAAAAGGGCTAATGACTGTTGCATTTTAATTGGGTGCATCTTTAAAGGCTTCAATAGGCCCTCGCTGAACACTGAAAGGAGGACAGGAGAGGAAGGAGGAGAATTTGATTGGGGGAAGGGGAAGTGGCTCTGTGAATGCAGAGCTGCAGGAAAGGAGACAGAAGGAAAAGGTGACATAAGCCCCTTTCACACTTGCATATGGTGCCAGGAATTAACAGCCAGTTGGCTGAAAAAGGGTGAAGGGTGAAAGCAAAATCGTCTGATGGCCAGCGTGAAATTATGTAATCTCACGCCGGGGATCGACTTCCTCCACCCCTACTGTAATCCCCGGCGTCTGCAGATGCCAGCATTGCAATCAACCAAGTGTGAAACTGAGAATTGCATTCGGACACTTCTGATTGAAAGTACAACCGTCCTATCCCTGGGGATGGCTCCTTGTAAGTGTGAAAGCGTGCAGTGTCCCAGTGGCCAAGTGTGAACACTAAACACCGAGACACTGGGACACAAATGTAAAAGGGGCTATTGGATTTGGGGAAAGGAAGAGCGGGGGTGGGTGGGGGTGGTGGTGGATGGTGTTGACTAAGCAAAATCAGCGAAGTCAATATTAATGGTTAGAGGGTGCCCAGATGGTGTTGATTCTTCCAATTTGCGGATGGACTCAGTCTGGCAGTGCATGAGACCGCAGATAGAAAAGTCGGCAAGGGTCTAGGGTGGGGGAACTCAAATGGGTGGCCACTTTTGTTGTCTCCCACTGATGCTGCCTGACCCACGGAATTCGTCCAGCAGATGACTCCCTGCATGACATCTTACACATAGGTCGTTTGTTGTGACAATCTGCAATGCTATTTTTAACAAAAAAAAACCAATTGTACTTTCCTCTCAACTTTAACACTTCCAGTGTGCTTTAAAATGGAGGATCGACACCTCACATGTAATTCAAATTTTAATTAGGTAAACTGAGTGTGACTTTAATCTTAAAATATGTACAGTTTCACGCTATTTGAAATATTATGGCGATTGTGAGATGGTGCTAAATTGAAGGAAGGTGTGATTAATTGAACTGTACCTGAATTTCATTAGTGGGAAGCCCTATCATTTGAAACACTCCTTCACATCATATCACAATAAAGCAAGTGTTCTGTGAATCAAAGTAATTGTGCACTAGCTTGTAAATTAATTGGTGCCCACATCTATTAGACTGTCATGTTAAGCTGTGTCAACAATTCCTAATGCATGGCTAAGCCTCAGGACTCGAAAACTACCCTCCGCACAGTTTGTGGCTCCCTCGAGCTTCTTCTTTCTGTTCCATTGTTTGGTTGTCGCTTTCTTTAAGTGCGTCTTCCTGTGACTTTTTCCTCCCTCTCCCTGGCCCTACTTTGCAGCTACCGTCCCGCACGGTGATGCGGCCAGACAGGACACCCTCAATTGTGCCCCTGTAAAACGGTGGTCAAGATTGGGGGCTGGTTACCTTTTCCCTCCTTTGGGGGCGGGGGGTTTGTCATTGGGGCAGAGATGGGCAGGCCCTTGATTAGCCAGCGCATCAACGGTCATGGGGAGAAGGCCGGGCAGTGGGGCTGAGTGGGGAAATTGATCAGCTCGTGATTAAATGGCAGGACAGCCTGGATGAGCTGAATGGCCTATTTCTCCTCCCATGTCTTATGGCAATGACCATTGCAAGCTGTAAGTGTTATGGGATCCACTCACTATCAATAGCCGTCAGCACTAGATGTTTCTGAAGGTTCCGCAAGTCCCTGCTCAATTCGACCCTTAAGAAGGAAGGAAGATGAGATCAATAAAAGTATATCTTATGTTTTTGAGTCTCCTCAAGGATGAATGTCATTCATAAAGAAAACGAAAATGCATCTGTAGTGGCAATCACTTTCTTCCAACACCTGTGCACATTGTTGGTATAGAAGGGATTAAATTTGTCTGTGTTGTTACGCAGTCATAGATGAGAGTTGTAGTTCCAAAATAACAAAACAGAACACATTGATACTCAGCTTATCAAAGTGCATCAGTGAACAGAAAAAAAGAGTCAGATCAATGGCCTTGCAGCAGGGCAACACACTACAGGCTGGGGAATCTCAGCAGATCAAGCCAGCATCTATGGAAGTCAATAGATAGTCAACGATTCAGGCCGTATCCATTCCTGATTCTATTCCCTTCCACGTGGATGCTGCCTGACCCGTTCCAGCACGTTGTCTGTTGTTCTAGTTTCCCAGTGTTTGCAGACTTTCTTGCAAAAACTCAATGGTGGAAAAACTCAGCTGGTCAAAAACTGCCCTTTACATAGGCAAAAATAAAGTTGCATAACCGATCGTTCGGGCTTGAGATGAAGAGCTCAAACCCAAATTGCCGTTTATGTATTTTCATCCCTGCGATCTGTTTGACCTGCTGAGTTTCTCCAGCGTTGTGTTTTTACTTCATCCGCAGAACTTTCATGTTTTACTTTTGCACTCTTACTTGTTTGACAGCCTTGCATCTGAACTTGGAATAGAATTTGGAGCAGAGAGCATCGAACAGCACAGCACCGGAGCAGGCCCTTTGCCCAGCGATGTCCTGGCGGGGCACGGTGCTGGAGGATTTAAAGAGGGAGAATGAATGAGGGGGAGGGGAGGAGGGATTGAAAGGGGGCGTCTGTCATAAAGGGGGGGGGGGGGGAGAAAACAAATAAAACTGCAAACTTAAGTACTGAAATAAGAACAGGAAAATGCTCGAACACTCGGCCCCATCCATGGAACGAAAAGTGGAGGCAACGCATTAGATCCAAGAAACTTTGTCAAAAAGTGTGACAGAGTCAAAAGCAGTTAATTTTAAGTTGCAGACAAGATGTCGGTCCTCTGGTCTTTGTTATTGTTATCCCTGGAAGGGCTTCAGGCGCCGAAGGCATACCAATCGTGCCGGAGGTTTGGATCTGGAGCTTGAGTTGCTGACGGATAGCACTGGAGGTGAATCCATGGGCGCTCGGTGGCTCTGAAAATGCTGGCTGTCCAACCTAGCTCAGCCCCTCATCACCTCTCATCCTTCGACATGGACCAAAGAAGCTGTACTCCTCTGTACTGATCATTGTTCAATGTTCTTTGATGGCCCTGCTCTGAACCACAATCAAGACTGGACAAACGGTAACATCTCAGTGGCAATGGTGTCCCTGTGGCAATAATGCCCCTGTGGCAATGGGTTTCGAAGCTGAGAGAGCTGAGCCTGCACCTCATTGTAACACGAGGGCTGCAGGCACTCGAATCTCAAGCTAACTTTCAGAAGCTGAAGAAACCAGCTATTGGGACGAGGCTTCAAGACGGTGTGGAGGGCAATAAGGTCTCCCGAAGGCTTTCCCATTGTGTCAGAAGTTTGGATCCGGAGCTCGAGTTGCTGATGGATCGAGGAGGAGTCTGCGGAGGCAGCAGGAGCAGCTGGAGGCGAATCCACAGATCAGTGACTCTGAAGGGACTCCCTTTCTCTCATTCTATAAAGGGAGAGGGCAACATTAATTATTGCCAGGCGATTACATGACAATAAAGGGACCTTAAATCTTGAACTCAGCAGGGGAACCAATGGTTGAATTTTTTTTTTAATTAAAAAAAAAAGTTATACAGGCCCTTTTGGCTGACCAGCCCGTGCTCAAACCCAATCGACCTATCACCCCCCCGGTACGTTTAGAACAGTGGGAGGAAACCGGAACACCCGATGAAAACCCACGCAGTCACAGGGAGGAAGTACAAGCACCTACAGAGAGTGCCGGACTCGAGCCCCGGTGCTGTAACAGCAGAGCGCGAACTGCTACGCCAATCGTACCGCCCTCAGTCTTTCAGTCCCAGCCCACTTCTCTCCACGGATGCTGCCCAACGCCTTGCCTTCCTCTCGCTTCTCACTGAACGCGCCACTCTGCCTGTGGTGGGTCTCCGTTTGTTTTTTGTGTCTGCTCGACGTGCTGTACTTAGCTAGGATCAAACTCAATGCAAATGTGCATTGTTCTCTTTCTCTTTAAAAAATGGCCTTTTAAGGTTTCCACCAGAGAAACAGTGGGTCCTATCAATGCACGTTGATGCTTCCTGACGATATCTCACGCTATCTGATTCTGATTTTGATTAACTCACAGTGTCGATCAATCAAAACTCCAGTTGTCCACAGTGAGAGCTCGACATCAGCAGACATTTGTTCTGAGTCAGATATGCATCCATTTATCATTTCCATCAAAAAAAATCAAAGAAGAGAACGATGTTGGAAATAATAATTACTGTTCTGAAATCTGTGTGGGTGTCCCTAATGAGTCAATATCCTTTTGTGTTTTTCTTTCAAGTGAAGTTCTTATTATTGTTTGCAGGCTGTTGGTGTCATTGGTTGCCCTGGCAGGAAGATTTAGAGCCAGCTAAATATTTCCACACAGTATATAGGTGGGCCTGTGAGCCAAAGGGCCTGAACTCTGCTGCTTTGCTCTGTGTTTTAAGATAAGATGTGCAGCTCGGGGAAACACTAACAGTTGACGATTTTCATGTCTCTGCTGTGCTGCTCTTCCAGGAGGTAGAATTCATGCGTTCAAGTTCATTATCATCTGACTGTTGTTACGGGCCTAGAGGAGCCCAAAACCCAGCAGCAATAGATACTCACCAAGACAAATGGTTACTTAAACAAAATTTGCTCTTAATTATCTTTAATCATGAAAACAGGATCAAACTCTAACATTACTTTTAACGTACTTAACCCCCCCACCCCTCCATCTAAGGGCACATGCATGTAATGTGTGTGAGTAAGTTAAGAAAAGTTATTTAATTCACAGTCCAATCTCACTTCTCATTCCTCCAAGTTCACTGGTTGCAGGCAATTCTTATACTGTGCACAGAATTTAACATTTATGAATTTCACCAGGCTTTGACACTTGAAAGGTAAATGGTTATTGCTCAGGATGGTTCTTGTCAGTTTTTAGAGAGAGATTTGTTGTTCGCTGGACACCCACAAAACTGATTCCTTCTGATCAGCGCACAACCAAATTTGGCCTCTCCAATGCCTTATACAATTTCAACATAGCATCCCAACTCCTGTGTTCTATTCTCTGATTTATGAAAGCCAACATACTAAATGTCTTTCTCACCAC
Source organism: Narcine bancroftii (assembly GCF_036971445.1). Taxonomy (NCBI): domain Eukaryota; kingdom Metazoa; phylum Chordata; class Chondrichthyes; order Torpediniformes; family Narcinidae; genus Narcine; species Narcine bancroftii. The sequence continues at coordinate 204,243,918 of NC_091475.1, forward strand.
CCTGTCCAGATGTGGTTCAACTTTCAGAGAGTTATGTACCATGACTCCTGAATCCCTCTGTTCCACTGCACTCCTCAATTGTCTACCATTTAATGTGTATGACCTATTTTGATTAGTCCTACCAAAATGTAGCACCTCACATTTAACTATCCTATATCAGCCTGTAAGCTTTGATAATCTTCCTTGCGTTCCACAACCCTGCCAACCTTTGTATCATCTGCAAATACACTAATCCAATTTCCCACCCTACCATCTAGATTGTTAATATATATGACAAACAGCAGTGGACCCAGTACCGATCCCTGAGGCACTCCACTAATCACCAGCCTCCATATCACAAACAATTTTCCACCACTACTCTCTGGCATCTCCCATCCAACCATTGCTGAATCCATTTCACTACTTCATCATTAATACCTAATGCTTCTGCCTTCCTTACTAACCTCTTATGGGGAATCTTATCAAAAGCCTGACTTTTTCTTTCTTTCTTTGGCTTGGCTTCGCGGACGAAGATTTATGGAGGGGGTAAAAAAGTCCACGTCAGCTGCAGGCTCGTTTGTGGCTGACCAGTCCGATGCGGGACAGGCAGACACGATTGCAGCGGTTGCAAGGGAAAATTGGTTGGTTGGGGTTGGGTGTTGGGTTTTTCCTCCTTTGCCTTTTGTCAGTGAGGTGGGCTCTGCGGTCTTCTTCAAAGGAGGCTGCTGCCCGCCAAACTGTGAGGCGCCAAGATGCACGGTTTGAGGCGTTATCAGCCCACTGGCGGTGGTCAATGTGGCAGGCACCAAGAGATTTCTTTAGGCAGTCCTTGTACCTTTTCTTTGGTGCACCTCTGTCACGGTGGCCAGTGGAGAGCTCGCCATATAATACGATCTTGGGAAGGCGATGGTCCTCCATTCTGGAGACGTGACCCATCCAGCGCAGCTGGATCTTCAGCAGCGTGGACTCGATGCTGTCGACCTCTGCCATCTCGAGTACCTCGACGTTAGGGGTGTGAGCGCTCCAATGGATGTTGAGGATGGAGCGGAGACAACGCTGGTGGAAGCGTTCTAGGAGCCGTAGGTGGTGCCGGTAGAGGACCCATGATTCGGAGCCGAACAGGAGTGTGGGTATGACAACGGCTCTGTATACGCTTATCTTTGTGAGGTTTTTCAGTTGGTTGTTTTTCCAGACTCTTTTGTGTAGTCTTCCAAAGGCGCTATTTGCCTTGGCGAGTCTGTTGTCTATCTCATTGTCGATCCTTGCATCTGATGAAATGGTGCAGCCGAGATAGGTAAACTGGTTGACCGTTTTGAGTTTTGTGTGCCCGATGGAGATGTGGGGGGGCTGGTAGTCATGGTGGGGAGCTGGCTGATAAAGTCCAAATAAACAACATCCACTGCCTTCCCTTCATCAACCTTTTTAGTAACCTCCTCGAACAACACTATAAGATTTGTTAAACATGATCTACCACGTACAAAACCATGCTGAAGACTCCGAATCAATCCCTGTCTTTCCAAATAGTTGTATATACCATCTTTAAGAACACTTACCATCAATTTACTCACCACCGATGTCAGATTTACAGGCTTATAATTATCAGGTTTACTTTTGGATTCTTTTTTGAACAGCAGAACAATGTGAGCCACCCTCCAGTCCTCCGGCACTTACCCCGTGGCCAGTGACATTTTAAATATTTCTGTCAACGCCCACACTATTTGTTCACTAAGCTCCCTCAGGGTCCTAGGGAATATTTTGTCAGAACCCGGTGATTCATCCACCTTGATCTTTTTCAATGTAGCCTACACTACCTCCTCATTAATCCTTATATTATCCATGAGCTCCCGATCATATTTCTTCTCTTCACCTGGCTCAATATTCTTTTCTTTAGTGAATACTGAAGAAAAAAAATCATTTAAAATTTCACCCATCTCTCTTGGCTTCACACAGTCTACCCTCCTCATCTTCAAGGGGCCCAATTTTATCCCTCACTATTCTTTTACTTTTAATGTACCTATAGAAACCATTTGGATTTATTTTTACTTTGCCTGCCAAAGCAACTTCATATCTCCTTTTTAGCCTTTCTAATTTCATTCTTAAGATTTTTTTTAAAAACACTCCTTATATTCCTCAAGCAGGTCATCCCTTCCCTGCTGTTGATATCTGTTGTACACATCCCTCTTCCTCCGAACCAAGTCCCAAATATCTTTTGAAAACCAAGGCTCCCTACAGTTTCTAACCTTTCCTTTAATCCTCACGGGGACAGACCGACTCTGCGCTTGCAGAACTTCTCCTTTGAAGATCCTCCATTTATCAGCTACATTCTTCCCTGAAAATATCTTATCCAAATATATCCCTCCAAATCTTTTCTCATCCCATCAAAATTTGCTTTCTCCCAATCAAGAATCTCAACCTGTGGCCCACCTCTATTTTTTTCCATTACTGGCCTAAAACTGATCACTAGACCCAAAGTGTTCCCCAACACAAACCTGTTACCTGACCTACCTCGTTCCCTAATAGGAGATCCAATACTGCCCACTCTCGAGTCGGTTCTTCTATATATTGATTAAGAAAACTTTCCTGAACACACTTAGCAAACTCTACCCCATCCAGTCCTCTTACTGTAAGGGTGTTCCAGTTAATGTTCAGAAAGTTGAAATCTCCTACAAGTACCACTATGTGTTTATTACACATATATGCAATCTCCTTACAAATTTGCTCCTCTAGTTCTCTCAGCCCATTTGGTGGTTTATAATCCACTCCCATTAATGTATTCATGCCTCTGCCATTCCTCAATTCCACCCAAATAACCTCATTGGATGATCCCACCAAACCATCCTCTGCACTGCCTGTCTTTACCCCCCCCCCCTTCCCCTTCCTCACAGTCACCCATTTCCCTGATTCCTGAATGTTGGGGGTGGCTGCCTCCCCATCACTCCTATCTATCACCGCCTCTGCTTCCTTTATGATCCGCACCTCATCCAGCTGCAACTCCAGCTCCTTAACCCGGGCTTCCATGAGTTGCAACTGGATGCACCTTTTGCAGGTGCAGTCATCAGGAACATCTGTGCTGTCCCTGACCTCCCGCATCCTGCAATGAGAGCACTCAACTGCCCTAACTGCCTCCATTGCCCGCTATGTGCCATTGATTTTCCTAATTTGTGCTCATCCTAGGATATTCTGAAGCTAACCCAAATTCTGCGATATATAATCAAAAACATTTCTGGAGAAACTCAGCGGGTCAGGCAGCATCCATAATGTTTTGAGTCGAAATCCTGCCTTGGAACGGAGAGGAAAGGCGGGCTGTAGGAAAGAAAAGGGGAAAGGTCAGTGGGTGGAATGAAGAAGGGTGAAGAATGACAGACAGATACAGCAGAGGGGAAGGTGGAGTTGGGAGACAAGAGGCAGCAGTATGAGATGAAAGGGGATAGATGAAGTCAGGAAGAGTGAGGAGAGGTGGAAGAAAAAGGAATGGCTGCTGTAGCGGCAGTGCTGCCGCGAGGGTAGACCTGGAAGAGCGGAGAGCGGAGACAAGTGCTTCCATACAGGCTTCCTCCTACCTGTTCCTAATGCTGATAGATTTGCGCAGCCCTTAAAATCCTACAACCACGGAGTCTGTTGCAAGGAGGGTGGAGCCTGTGGTGGACAGTGTACAGCAAGGGGTTGCAGATCAGTGCGGGGCACCAGAAAGGAGGAGAAAACCCCCATTGAGAAGGAGGGTGATCGAAGAGTCTATTTTTATAAATCGTGAAGGAGGGAAGGGTTAGCTCACTGGTTCTCAACCTTTCTTCTTCTCACTTACATCCCACTTTAAGTAAACCCTATGCCATAAATGCTCTGTGATTAGTAAAAGATTGTTTAAGGTGGTGAGTGAGTGCAAAGGGAAGGTTGAGAATCACTGTTCTAGACCCAATTGCTACTGAAATATTTTGCTTGAGAAAAATTGTCATTGGTCTATTTCCTTTGGAGTTCTGGAACCGTGCACATAACAAGTCAATCTAAAACTTTAAAATGTTCCTATTGTACTAGGCTCAACCATCAACTCCCCCAGAAATGCATTCCAGGCACCCACCACTCTCTGTGTAAAAAAACAACCTCTGGCATCTCCACTAAACTCTCCTCCACTCACCTTAAGCAGATGCATTCTGGGAACTAGGTCATTGCCCTATGCCTAATCTAGGTCCTTCATAATCTTTCACACCTCTATTAAGTCGCCTCTCATCCCCGTCGCTCCAAAGAGAAGAGCCACAGCTCATTCAATTTTTCCTCAATGGTTTATCTGCTTATTCCATGGGTGGTTTTCCAATTCAATTCTGGTTCATTTTGGAAACTTTCTAAATCGTTATCAATAGAGGACGACGAATCCCTACATAACCAATGGCAACCCAAGGGGTCTCACATTTCAGGTTTGAAACCATGATTTTGAGTTCAAAGAACATTGAACACTGAACATTACAACTCAGTACAGGCCCTTCAGCCCATGATATCATGCCCACCCATATATACCTACCAAAAAGACCTAAACCCTCCCTACCTCATTACCCTCCTTTCATCCATGTATCTGTCTGAGTCTCTTAAATTCCCCAATTGTTCCAGCATCCACCACCACCTCTGGCAATGCATTCAAGGCATCCACAATGCTCTGTGTTAAAACCATAAAGTCTCCCCTAAACTCTGCTCCCTTCATTTTGTAGAAATGGCCTCTGGTGTGTGCTGCCCCCACTCTGTGTTCCTAATCTATGCCTCTCATAATCTTATAGAAATCTATTGAGTACCCTGCTCCAAAATTTTTTTTAAAAAAGCCCTTGCTCTGCTAACATATTTTCTAATTCAGGCAACATTCCGGTCAATCTCCTCTGCACCCTCTCTACAGCTTCCACATCTTTCCTGTAATGAGGTGACCAGAATGGACGCTATGTCCTAAGTGTGGCCTCACCAGAGATTCATAGAGCTGCAACATTAATTCATGACTCTGGAACTCAATCCCTCAATCAATGAAGCCCAGCCTACCATAACATACAGGCCTTCTTAACTAGCCTATCAACCTGGATGAATTCCTTGAGAGATGTATAGGTTTGGTCCATCTGTTCTTCCAAACTGTTAAGTATCCCTTTATTAACCATTATCTCTGCCTTCAACTTTCACCAACTAAAATGCATCACCTTACATTTATCTGGATTGAACTGCGTCTGCCTCTTTTCCACCCAACTCTGCATCCTGTTTGTATCCCTTTGTAACCTATGACAGCCTTCAACATGATCCACGAGGCCTCCAATCTTTGCATCATCTGCAAGTTTACTGACTCATCTTTCTACTTCTTCTTCCAGGTATGCAGCATGTTTGTAACAAATCCATCATTCCCCCTGAACACCGGGAATCATCTCTAGCCCATGGCTACTCAAAGTGGATAAGGATTATTCGGAATGACACTGTGAATCAGCATCAAAAGAGCACAGAAGCCCCGCATCAATGTTAGGAAAAGTGCTTCACCTCTCAAGCTTCCCTTCCACATGTCGTTAACCAAGGAAGTCTGCAGACCCTATTATGTAGTTTCATGCACAGAAACGCTGGAGAATTTCAGTAGATCATGCAGTGTGCTTTATGGAGCAAAGATATGTAACCGATGTTTCAGGTCTCAGTGATTCATTAGGGTACGAGCAAAAACCAGACAGGTGGTTAATAAAATGGTGGAAGGAGGAAATAGGATGAAAAACACCTAATACTCGGCCTTAGCAGTCTCCAACCAGACAGCATTAACTCTAGTTTCCATTAACCCTCCTTTCCCAAGTCTCTATCTTCCCCTATCCCTCTCCTCCAGCTCTCCACCCCTTCCCACTCCATTCAGAGTGCTACCCCTTCACAGCTTTTTTTCTCTTCACCCCCTCCCACCCATCTCCACCTCCCACCTCTCACCTAAGAGCCCTGTTTACTCGGGCTCATACCTTAAGCAGGCCCGAAACGTTGGTTATATATCTTTGCCTCATAATGAATGCTGCATGGCCTGCTGAGTTTCTACAGCACTTCTGTGTATTGAACTTCCACCCATCAGGTCGGGATCTGTCTTCACCACCTTTGTCGAGTCTGCCATTCCCACATTGTAACGCCAGGGCTCAGGGATCAGCGGGGAATATGGTCATCCTCAATCCTAAAGGCCCAATAATGAGAATAATTAAATAAAAACCCACCGAAATGCTAGAGGGACTCAGCCGGTCTTTTCAGCATCTGTAGGAGATGAAGATACATGGCCGACGTTTTGGGCCGGAGCCCTTCTTCAAGGAAGTGAAGAATTCCTTGAATCCCTTGTCGAAGGTCTCAGACCTGAAACATATCACCATCTCCTGCAAACGCTGAAAATTCCGGCTGAGTTCCTCCAGCATTTCAGTGGGCTTTCACCTCAATCACAGCGTTTGCAGATTTTCATGTTTCAATGAGAATAATTAGGCTATTAATATAGTACTTTATCATCCACTGTTAATTCAGTCTAATCCTTGATTTAATGTTTTGGATAAGATTAAGTTAAGAAACGAATTATGGCTACATTTTCGACTTAAAAATTTAAGCATGTTATACATATGATTTGTTTAGGCCATTCGCTAGATTAATATGTGTATAGGTTTTTTTTATTAAACATTTGAAAAAGAAAAGAATATAGTATTTTATTCTGGTCTCCAAAGAGGGGCAGAAGAAAGACACATCATTGAGAAATAACGTGCCTGACACCATTAATATTAGGAAACATATCGGATTGCTTGTTTAAAACATTAAATATCAAACATATGACTGTAATATGATCTGAGCAACTAAAGCTGGCCAACGTATTATTATTATTACCAATGATCAGACATAAATCTGCGTGTGCTGTTCAACCTCTTGCTTCAACATGTCAGTTCTGCGCATTAAGTAAGAGAGGCAATGAAATCCCTGAGGGTAGTAGTTTCTGAAAACATATTCACATTTTTATATCAAAGCAAGGCACAATATGGAGCCAGATGCAGGATGGCTAATTTTAAACCCAACTGCCAAAACAAAATATGCTTTGCAGTTTCGCTCTGCAGAGCAGATTCTGGGCTGTGGTTCTATCAGTTGATCTCTCTTCTTTCCACGGGGCAGTGAGAACGCTGAACCACCAAAGGAACCACTCACATAGACCATCCAAGGCACTCACATTATTGGTGAATATGAAAACTTGGTCTGATCTCGGAAGCGAAGCAGACTCAGGGCTAATCAGTACTTGGAGGGGAGACCACCGAGGAAGACCAGGTGCTGTAGGTTTCCATGAGGGGCGCTGGACAAAGTGGCCACTCTCTGTTTGCCTCACTGTAGACAAAAGTCAAAGAATTTCATGTATGTTACATTCTAAATGTAGCATTATGTGACAATTATGGAATCTTTACCTTTACCTTGAGCTTGTCCTGCAAATGTATTGTTTGTCTGTAAGTGTGTAATGTCTGGTTGTGTGTTGGCATGTTGTCCACTGAGGATTGGAGATCATTGTTTCTTTGAGTTGAACTTGTGCGATCGGATGATAATAAAACTTGACTTGACTTGCATGAATCTTTGACAACACCATATCACTTCCTATGTAACATGGATGTCCATGTTACTCCCGCTTATTTCTGCCACCAGCCCTGTTTCCTTCTGGCGTATCCCTGGAAGTGAATTCCACCCACCCCCCTGCATCTCCAACTGCTTTAAATCCTTGGGTTAAGTTTTGTCCTAAATGGAACGAGTGAAGTATCCGCTGTTATCTTTCCTCCTCCACTACTGAGAAGATCAAAGCCATCACGTCTGGCACAGTGGCACAGCTAGAGCCGTGGGCTCATTCCTAATGTTTAACGCTGTCCATGTGGAGTTTGCATGCTCTCCGTGACTGCGTGGTGTTTCTATTTCAAATTCTGAAGATGGTGAATGCTGGAATCTGGAGGCTTTTGAAGAGAATTTAGAAGAGGATTTAAAAAAAGGGGGTTTAATATAGGCTGAGACTAAATGAGTGGTTAATGGTCAGTAGTAATTCGATGGGCCAAAGGGTCTGTTCCTGTTCTGTACCTAAATATGACCACTTGACTCAAGAGTGTGAAGTCTTGTCCTAGATGCCATGGGAAAACGTTGCCACATCTCCTCTGTCCAGGCCTTCCAACATTAAAAATGCTTCTTAAGAGGTACCCCCTCATTCTTCTCAACTCTAAGGAGTACATTTCAAGAGCAGTCAAACACATATTGGTCACAGAAGAACAAACAAACTCTGTGCAAGCAATGCCAGATTCAAAACGTCGTTGGCACTGTAATAACAGGTCGGGCCGCATTTGTGCGGAGAGGAACAGAAGCAATGATTCTGATCTCCTCTACTTTGGAGAAGCCAAGCACAGATGGGTTTATTGCTTCTCAGTACACCTGTGGTCAGTCTGTGGGGTGGGGGGTGGGGGGTAAGCTTGAACTTCCAGTTGCTGCCACTGCAATTCCTCGCCCCACTCCTACACTGACCTATTGATCTGTGACGACCCCCCCCCCCATGTAAGCTTGAAGAACAGTATCTCATTTTCCCCATTTTTTTCCCTTCTGCACTCAGTATTCAATCTTACAACTCAGTTGTATCAGCCATCCTTAAGAACGTAAGAGAAAGGAGCAGGAGTCAGGCATCTGGCCCATCAAGCCTGCACATCATGACTGATCTGGCCATGGACTCGGCTAAACCTACCCCCTAATTCCCCATAAGCTTATTTCACCCATTATTCAAAAAAAATCTATATCTATGGTGATACGACCAGTAGCCGACTGCAGAGGGGGATCTCTGTACCTGCAGAAGGACACTTAGGGTTTGACTCCACCTGGCCAGCTGTCAATCAGCCAACCCAAATATAAGCCTGAGCCGGTCCCTCCCGAGCCAGTCACTTGGGAGTGACCACAGCTGAAACTGGTGTGTACAGACTTTTAACAGAATAAAGCCTGTAGTACAGCCTTTTGTGTTTTGTGTCTGCTTACTGCGACTACAGCCCATGGTAAATATATTTAATGAGGCAGCCTCTACACCGAATTCCAGAGGTTTATGGGAAGCAGTTCCTCTTCATTTTAAATCTATTCCCCCAAATCTAGAGGCTACATCTCCGAGTTTTTGATCACCTGCCAGTGGAAGCAGGATCTCTGCTTCTTTCTCGTCTGTTCCTTTCATTAGTTTACGTGCACGTTGTCCTCGAGATGACTGCGGTGGAGTGGAGACTGTCGCAGATTCACAAAGAGTGGGTGGAGAAGGATGCAGGGGACCTTGTCAGTGACAGCATGACTGAGGGCTCTCTGATCTGTGGGCCGTTCCTGGGGACGCCCTCGGAGTCAGGCATCCAGAACTGCTGGAAGGCCCTCAGCTCGGTGAAAGAGGCACTTTTGTCCGTCCGGAACCTGCTGGCCTTTCAGCGACCTGGGGTGCCGGTGAGGCAATGCCACCGACAGTCCAGGCTGCAGGAGGCCATGCTGATGCTTGGTGCAGGACTGGGCATTGAGGGGCTGAGATTGAGGGGAAGTCCCTCGACCAACAGAGGGGGTGGGGAAGAAACGACAAGGTGCCACAGTGGCGGGAATGGATTATTGAGAGAATAAATGTAGCAATGTACATTGATGAGATAACTGACTCATAAGACTGACATTAAGTTTTGTTTTTTTAAAATAATTTATTGGAATAAGGTAGATTTCTGTTAAAAAAATCATGTTTCTATATGATCCCCTCTCATTTTTCTGAATTCCAGGAATATAATCCTTGGTGACTCAATGTTTGAAATGTACACAGAGAGTATTACAAATACATCAGTTTGTGAATGAAGTTTATCACCAGAGACAAAAATACACAGTTGCAATGAAAGACTTACTGCGGCTTCTCAGGGACATAAAACAAAATATTAACAATTTAAGTTGAAGTAACACATAAGAGAGGAAAAGATTCAAGCAGAGTAATAAATAAATAAACAAACAAAAAGATAAAATATTCACCGTTGGCCATGGACCGTAGAAAACTGCAGCACAGAAACAGGCCCTTCGGCCCATCTTGTCTTTGCTGGACCATTAATCTGCCTAGCCCCACTGACCTGCACCTGCCACATATGCCTCCACACCCCTTCCCATCCATGAAACTGGCCGTTTTATTCTGGAATATCAAAATCAAGCTCGCATTCCCCACTTACCGCTGGCAGCTCCTTCCACACCCTCACCATTCCCTGCGAGAAGTCCCCTCCCCCTTCCAAATATTCCCTTCAAGCATTTCCACCTTTCACAATTAACCCATGACCTCTAGTTCTTGTCTCACCCAGCTTCAGAGGGAAAAGCCTGCTTGCATGTTCTCTACCCATAGCTCTCAGAATCTAATAAACATCCCCTCGTACTTTTACCCTCAAGTACAAAATTGTGCTGTGTCAGTAGGATTGATAGTTCTGTGGTGGTCTTGAAGTAGTATTAGGGTGAGGGTAGGTTGGGGTAAGACAAGAGCCTGATAGCTGGAAGGAAATAATGATTGTTGATCTTTACTGTACCAGACTCCAGGTTTCTGTATCTTTTGCCTGTAGGTAGCAGTGAGAAGTGTGCATGGCCAAGGTGATGGGGCCCCTCTTGCCACGTTAACTGTCTTTGTAAGGGCAGCAGCAACTGGTAAGAGCACAAACGAAGTGGATGATTTTGAAATTTCGCAGTATGCTTCAGGGAAGGTTCGTCAAATACGATTCTATTAAACCAGTGGTTCTCAGCCCCTTTCTTTCCACTCGTACCCCTTTAAGTAACCTCTTTGCCATCGGTGCTCTGTGATTAGTAAGGGATTGCTGAAGGTGGTGTGTGAGTGGGAAGGTTGAGAATCACTGCTCTGAACCCAATTGTTATTGAAATATTTTGCTGGAGTAAAATTGCCATTGGTCCATTTCCTTTGGCGTTCTGAAACCCTGCACATCATGAGTCAATCAGGTAAGATTGAAACAGTGGTTTTCATTTTTTTTTCTTTCTACCACATACCACCTTAAGCAATCCCTTACTAATCACAGAGAACCTATGGCTTAAGTATGTGAGCAGAAAGAAAAAAGGTTGAGAGCCACAACATTAAACAATCAATGGGCAGAGCTGGACTAAAATGAATGTCTTTTGAAGCTCTCCAGTCTGAAATACCTTATTCTGTGTTACACAGCAATTTCTACAGGGATTGATACATGCATGGACGTGCACACACACACACACACACACACACACACACACACACACACACACACACACACACACACACACACACACACACACACACACGCACGCACACACACGCGCACACACGCACACACACACGCACACACGCACACACACGCACACACACACTCAAAGAGATGAATAGGTTTTGTTATGTACCTATCTCAATATTGCACAGTACTTTGTAATAGGGTCACTCTTATAAATTCCAACGAAAGGTACTCAAGGTTATGAGCTAGTTCTAATCTTATGTTTGTTGAATTGACTGGGCCCAGAGTTGATGGTGTCAATAGACACACAAAGTGACTCTTTTGCTGTGCAGGGTTATAAAGTTTACAGCACGGGGATGGCACAGTTAGTGTGATGCTCAGAGAAACTCTAAAGTGCCAGGGACCTGGGTTTGAATCTGGCGCTGCCTCTAAGGTGTTCTCCCCATGTCTTCATTGGTTTCCTCCGGGTACTCTAGTTTCCTCCCACCCTCCAAAATTGTCTGGGGTTTGTAGCTTAATTGGGGTAGTTGGACGGCATGGGCTCGAGGGCCGGAAGGGCCTGTTATCGTGCTGTATGTCGACATTTAAAAATAAACAAGCCCTTCAGCTCAATTGTTCCATGCCGGTAACATTGTCTACCTGAGCTAGACCCACATTTGACCCGCATCCTTCCAAATTTTCCCTGCCCACGTTTGTGTCCAAATGTCTTTTAAAATGTTTTATGCACACATACCTTGGCCACTTCTTCCGACATTTCCCACCTCAGTGACACCTGTGGAAAGAGGAACAGTTTTCTGCTTCCTTCCCTTAGACTCTGTCGTCACTGGGAAAGAGAGAAAGCATGGTTAGTTTTCAAGGGTAGATAAGGTGGAAGATGGTGACCCAATTAGTGTAGTGGTTAGCGCAAAGCCGGAGACCAGCACTGCCCATAAAGACTTTGTACGTTCTCTCTATATCTGTGAGGGTCTCCTTCGGGTGCTCCAATTCCTTCCATTGTTCAATGGTGTCGGTCAGTTGGGTGTAATTGGGCAGCATGGGCTTGTGGGCCGAAAGGACCTGTAACTGTGCTGTATGTCTAAATTTAAAATTAAATTTTAAAATTTAATTGGATGGGATGAACAGGTAATATGCATGAGAGATATCACTCTCTTCTTCCATCCATGGAACCATAGAAATGTAGAACACTACAGCACAAAAACAGGCCCTTTAGCCTGTCCAGTCAATGCTAACCTATTCATTCTATCTAGTCTCATCAACCTGTTCATAGACCCTAGCCCTCTATACCCATCCCGTGCATGTTATTATCCAATATTCTCTAAAATGTCACACCCATATCTCCCGCCTCATTCCACATTCTTACCACCCTCTGAGTGAAGACACTCCCCTTAAACATTTCACCTGAACCCATGTCATCTTGTTGTTGTCTGACTCAATCTTTGTGGCCTGATCTATACTTATCATAATTTTGATTGTCTCTTTTCTAGAATCAGAATCAGGATTTATTGACATGAATAAGTCATGAAATTCGATGTTTGGCAGCAGCTTTCATACTGCAAACATTCATATTATAACCATTAAGTTTTCATGTTCCTGTTAGGATTAAAGGCAAAGTTAGCAGGCACAGGGAACCATGGTTTTGAAGACATTTTGGAAACATGGTTAAGAATGTATATAGCAGGTATCGGCAACAAGGAGCAAATGAGACACTAGAAGAGTATTGGAAATGTAAGAAAATACTTAAGAAGGAAATCAGGAAGGCAAAAAGAAGACATGAGGTTGGTTGGCAGATAATGTGAAGGTAAACGCAAAAGGTTTCTACAAGTATGTTAAGAGTAAAAGGATAGTGAGGGACAAAATTAGTCCCTTAGAAGATCAGAGTTGTCGTCTATGCATGGAGCCTCATGAGATAGGGGGGATCTTAAACAGATTTTTTACATTAGTATTTACTGACAAAACTGACATTGTGTATAAGGAAGGAACAGGAAGCAAGTGGTAGGTTGTTGGAACATATGGAGATTAAAGAAGAAGGAGGTGCTTCCTGCCTTACAGGTAGATAAATCCTCTTGGGCTGACATGATATTCCCTCAGACCTTGAGGGAGATGAGTGTAGAAATTGCAGGGACCCTGTTAGAAATATTTAAAACGTCCTTAGCTACAGGTGAGGTGTCGGAGGATTGGAGGGTAGCTCGTGTTGTTCCGTTATTTTGAAAAGGCTCCAAAAGTAAACCATGAAATTACAGACTCGTGAGCCTGATGTCAGTAGGAGGGAAATTATTGGAGCGGGTTGTGAGAGATCAGATATGCCATATAACCATATAATCATAGAACCATTTATAGCACAGAAACAGGCCAGTTTGGCCCTACTAGTCCATACCGAACATCATCTCCCACCTAGTCCCACTTACCTACATTTGGCCCATAACACTCCACACCTCTCCTGTCCATATACCTATCCAACCTATCCTTGAATATTAACATCAATCACACTTCTACCACCACTGCTGGAAGTTCATTCCATACCCCCTGGAATGATATATTTAACAAATCTTATAGAGTTTTTTTGAGGAGGTTACCAAGAAAGTAGATGAAGGAAAGGCTGTGGATGTTGTCTACATACACTTTAGTAAAGCCTTTGACAAGGTCCCACATGGGAGGTTAGTTCAGAAGGTTCAGACACTAGACGTCTATGGAGAAGTTACAAATTGGATTGAAATGGGCTGAATGGGAGAAGTCAGAGAGTGGTAGCGGATGGTTGCTTCTCAGGCTGGAGACCTGCGATTAGTGGTGCGCCTCAGAGATCGGTGCTGAAACCAGTGTTCCTGTCCCATATCAATGATCTGGATAATAATGTGTTAAATTGAATTAGCAAGTTTGGTGATGACACTAAGATTGGAGGCGTAGTGGACAGCAAAGAAGGTTTTCAAAGCTTGCAGAGGGATCGGGACCAACTGGAAAAATGGGCCAAAAAATGGCAGATGGAATTTAATGAAGAGAAGTGTGAGGTAAGACATACACAATATGAGGAGTGTGGAGAAACAAAGGGACTTGTGAATGAAGATACATAATTCACTGAAAGTGGCATCACAGGTGGACAGGGTTGTAAAGAAAGCTTTTGGCATCTTGGCCTTCATAAATCAAAGAAATGAGTACAGGAGTTGGGATGTTATGGTGAGTTTGCATAAGACATTGGTGAAGCCAAAATGGGAGTGTTGTGTGAAGTTCTGGTCACCAAGCTACATGAAAGATATCAGTTAGATTGAAAGAGTGCAGAGAAGATTTACTAGGATGTTGTCAGGACTTCAAGAATTGAGTTTCAGGGAAATATTAAACAGATTAGGATTTTTTTCCTTGGAATGTAGAAGATTGAGGGAAGATTTGATGGAGGTTTACAAAATTATGAGGGGTATAGAGAGAGAGTAAATGCAAGTAGGCTCTTTCCACTTAGACGAGAGAGATAAATATGAGAGGACATGGCTTTAAGGTGAAAGAGGAAAAATTTGGGGGAACATTAGGAGGAGCTTCATCACTCAGGGAGTGGTGTTGAATGAGCTGCCATCTAACATGGTAAATGTGGGCTCACTCTTAGGTTTTAAAAATAAATTGGATAGATCATGGATGGGAGCGGTCTGGAGGGTTATGGAATGGGGGCAGGTCAGTAGGACTAGCAGAATGATATATTAGCATAGACTAGAAGGGCTGCATGGCCTGTTTTATGTTCTGTAGTGTTCCATGGTTCTATGAAGAAACTGGGGAGAGATGAAGAGGTGAGAGGGTACGAGTTAGAAGACGGAAGAGGTGGAGAGACAGGTTGAAGGAGATGGAAAGGGGTGAGAAAATGGAGAGAAAAGTAAAATAGGGAATAGGTAAAGAAGAAATGGAAACAATGGAACCAGACGGAGCAAAGCACTAAAGTTTGTAGGCACCATGGTCGAAGTAAAAACACTAAGCAGGTCAAACATTGTTCATGGCAAAGATAAAGATACATATCCAACATTTTGGTATTGCTCCCTTCAGCAAGATACTTCCAAAATCTAGGTAGGCATCTAATCTAAATTGTGCGGCGGCGGGGAGGGGCAGGGGGAAGAACACAGTCCCACAGGCAGGAGGTAAGAGGTGGATAAGGGAGGGAGGGTGCGCAGCAAATGGGGTGGGTGGATGGCTCCGTTAATGGAGAGGGAAGGGGAGGAGAGCTGGAGGCAAGAAGACAGAGGGATGCAGGAGAGAGGGGAATAGACTTACAGAAACTGGAGAAGTCAATGTTAATGCCGGGGCTTACCTCGAGTTACAAAAATCGATGTTCATGCCATTGGGGTCAAGGCTGTCCAGGAGGAATATTATTCTTCAGGTTTACACTTGGCCTCTCCCTGGCAACAGATAAGATTGAGGAGAGACATATCTAGGAGGAAATGCTGAGGGGGAATTGAAATGGGCTGGCTGCTGGGATTTGTAGCTTGGGCTCACAGACAGAGCCCCGGTGAAACAGCACAGCAGGGATCAGTATCAGAAGCTCAGTGGTCAGTGGGGACTCAATGGACTGTTTCCATGCCATTGACTCGATGACATATCCACTTTTGTTTAACATTGAAGGTGCGCTGTTTCGATAGGACAAAATGCATAATGCAAAGGCTCTGAATTTCATTTGACTTTTCTCGATGATACCACAGTCTGCCGAGGTGATCACACAGTGAAAAGTTAATGTATTTTGACTGTGATCCGAGCCATATTGCCTTTCACAACAATAAAGGTTGCTAACCTAAATTGAATTGCCCTGTTTTAATATCATTTCCCAGTGGTATCTGCAGTGTTCAGCATGCTTAAGGCTGAAAGTACATCGCTATTGATTAATCTATTTTTCTTTGCACATCCCGAGCTTGCTCCAAGGTCCACGGATCAGCTATTTAACCTTGAGCGGTTTACACTAGAAAATAGAGAACAATGAACCTTTTCATAATATACCTAGAGGGCAAGTAAATTTATCAGCAGGTATCTCATGTAAAGGCAGAAAATACTGGAGACCCTAAATCTCTCAGATCAGGTATTTGTTGAAGTTGAAATGTTATTTCAAAGGGATAAACCTATCATCAAAAAGATCCATCACATGTACTGGGCATCCGGCTGCTGTTCGAAGAAGTCATCAAAACTTGACAAAAAAGAACGAGTCTCCTGATTGCAGTTCGGAAAGGAGCTGGACTCGGGTGACAGAGTCACCTGATTGGCTGGTCTCGGGCGGTGGGAGAGTGAAATAACCTTTTTTTCTGGATAATTTTATTTATTATTTGCATCAATACAGATAAAATGATTCAATAATAATAACTATTGTATCATACAAAATGACACATTATCTTTAATTTTTTTCTCCCCAACCCCCAAGAAAGAAAAAGAAGAACATTTACTGCTACATTTATAATATTATTAACATATATAATATTCATTGATTATTTTTTTATAGTTTCTAATTGAGGAGGGTGGGTACGATCGAAAAAAAGTTGTTCATAAAATCCATGTTATGGTTTCCAAATTTTATAAAAGTTTTCAATTCGATTTCTTAAGCTCTATCTTTGGCTTGGCTTCGCGGACGAAGTTTTATGGAGGGGTAAATGTCCACGTCAGCTGCAGGCTCGTTTGTGGCTGACAAGTCCGATGCGGGACAGGCAGACACGGTTGCAGCGGTTGCAGGGGAAAATTGGTGGGTTGGGGTTGGGTGTTGGGTTTTTCCTCCTTTGTCTTTTGTCAGTGAGGTGTTAAGCTCTATGTAATTTATCAAATGGTATACAGTTTTGCATTTCAATCTGCCATCGGTCTAATTGTACCACCCTCTCAGTTTTCCACGTGACCACTGTACATTTCATTGCAGTTGCTACTGCTATATTTTTAAAAAATTCTATATTACCTTCTTTTATTAGTTTGCGATTATGAACAAGGGAGATGGTGGAAGCAGTCGGTCAATGTTTCGTAAAGGAATTAGATATGGGACATGAAAAGTTGACAGAGATAGTGCTTTTCTCTTTGGAGTGACAGATGAGAGGTTACTTAAAAGAGGTACACAGGAAGTCCCTGGGTTATGAATGTCCGACTTATGGGCAACTCGTAATTACGAATGGACTACGCATGGCCTCAGCGGTTTGCCGGCTCAAGGGAGGACAGCCCCGCCACCATTTGAAATGGGATCACTTCGCCGTTAACCCCATGTTAAGTGTGTAACTTAGTATTTGGCTTAAATTTTTCCTTTGTAACCATGCCTCCAAGGCATAAATCTGATCCAAATGGTGGTGATGCATCAAAGAAAAGGAAAACGATCAAGATTGAAAATAAAATGGAAATAATAAAGCGATCAGGGAAAGAAGTGAAACGCCGTCGGTCATGGCAAGAGCGTTAGGCTACTGTCGATCAATGATTAGAACAATTTTGAAGGATAAAGTGAGAATAATGGAGCGTGTGAACGCCCTGCCCCAATGAAAGCTACAGTTATTACTAAGCAACTCAGTGGATTAATTATTGAAATGGAAAGGCTATTGAATATTGGTTAGACGATCAAAATCAGTGTAATTTGCCTGTTAGCCTGACCTTAGTACAAGAAACAGCTCGAAATCTTTTTAAACGTGCAGCAAGTGAAGGTGATTGTAGTGAAGAATTTGCTGCGAGTCGGGGTTGGTTCAATCGCTTTAAAGTGAGGGCAAATTTACATAATATTAAAATGCAAGGCGAAGCAGCGAGTGAGTGATTTTCCTGAAATGGTGAAAAAATTATTGAGGAGGAAGGCTATTTGCCAAACCATATTTTCAATGTAGATGAGACTGGCTTATTTTGGGGAAAAAAAAGCCTGAAAGGACCTACATTTCGAGAAAGGAAAAAAAAGTGCACCAGGGCCGAAGGCTTTGAAAAATGGGCTAACGTTATTGTTTGGGTGGGGGGGCGGGGGTAACACATCCGGGGATTTCAAGCTCAAGCTTTTGCTTGTGTTTCGCTCTCTGTCTGAGGGCACTTCGACCCATCACTCAGACATCTCGTCCCATTATTTGGAAGCCAAATGCAAAGGCTCGGGTTACAATTGGCATCTTTGAAGAATGATTCTTGAACCATTTTGTCCCTGCTCTTGGAATTATTGCTTGGTCAAGAAAATTCCTTACAAGATTCTTCTTTGCCCTTTACAATTTTGAAACCGACAGACAATCAGATAATGAGACATTGATTAAGGATATGGGCACAATTTAGAAAATTCTTTGCTTTTCTTAATATTTTTTCTCAATCCAGCCCTATTATTAAGAATCATCTTTTTCAATCTTCTATGTTGGGTGTACGTTTTATAGAGTCGGTCAGATTGGGTATTGAAAGTTTTATATGTTCGAGGCGATTTTGCTTCATTTGACCACTTAACAGTTAAATTTAATCTTTCTAATAGGCATTTTTTTTAGATATTTACAAATCAGGCACTTTGCTCAGTCCAAACTTCCTAATTTTCCTCGAGTTTTCCAAACCAATATTCTTGATTTATTTTTTGATATAAAGTTTTATGGTGGTGGTAACAACCCGATGAATTTAAAAGTGGGCTCAAGGCATGCAATCAGAAGTGAATAGGAAAGAGATTTGAAGATTCTAGATGAAGATTTGGATACTACACGTGACCTGATTAACAGCACCTCATTTTGTGCATGACACTGTTTATGGCAATTCAAAGTGGTGTACAAAATACATTTGTCTAAGGTTAAAATATCCTGATTTTATTCTGACATGGATCCATTGTGTGACAGATGTAGAATTTATGAGCCATCTCTGATCCATATGTTCTGGGAATGTCCAAAACTGAAAGATTCTCAGGATCCTTGTTTAGTTACTCTCAACAGGAAAATATTGCCGGAGAAACTCAGCAGATCACGCAGCCATCGATAGGGAGTGAACCAACATTTTTGGCCTGAGCCCCGTCGTCAAGTTCTGAGGGAAAAACAGGCAGGCGAGTGAATAAAAATGTGGGGGAAGGAGGAGAGAAGAGGAGGGAAGAAATGGCAGGGGGAGGAGCATAGGGCAAAGAAAGGAAGGATATGGGTGGGAGGGCAGAAGAGGAAAAGTACTGAGAAGTGGTAGGGGGAAAGGCTTAACTCTCTGAATGGACAGGGAAAGGGAGGCTGGATGAAAGGTGGCAGAGGAAGAGGGAAATGGATACGGATACAGGGGCTAACAGTAACCGGAGAAGCCGGAGCTAATGCCATCTGTTCGGTAAGTGCCGAGATGGAATATCAGGGAAAGCCTGGATAATGAAGTGATTACCACAGTACTGTTCCAGCGCCAGCGACCCAGGTTCGTATCCAGCGCTGGCTGTAAGAAGTTTGTATGTTCTCCCCATGTCTGCGTGCATTTCCTGTGGGTGCTCTGGTTTCCTCCTACTGTTCAATACGTACAGGGGTGTAGATTAATTGGGTGTTCATTGGGCAGCATGGGCTTGTGGGTCGATAGGGCCTGTTACCATGCTGTATCTCTAAACTAAGTGTTAGGTGCTTGTTCCTTCAACTTGTGGATGGCCTCGCTTTGACAGTGCATGAGGCCATGGACATAAATGTCAGTGTGGGAGTGGTCTGTGGAATGGCCACTGGGAGGACCCATTAATGCCACCGTTTATAATGATTGGTGGGTGTGCTTTTCTCTTAGGCCACCAGAGCCAGCAGGAAATGAGGTGGCTCCACTCACAATTTAGACAGTAGACAATAGACAGTAGGTGCTGGAGTAGGCCAATTGGCCTGTCAAGCCAGCACCACCATTTTACAGGTCATGGGTGATCATTCTCCGCCAGTAACCATTCCCTGTCTTATCCCCATAACCCTTAACTCCTCTGCCCTGGATCAACAATAGGCACCCATCTTATTCTAGTTCCCTGTCAGTCTATTGAAGGAAATAAGGGTAACCCAGACCTAGACCTTGGGAAAATGCCCAAGATGATGTTGCTCTACACATTGGCAGCTGAGCCAGTGAAATCTGAGTATCCAATTTCAGGCTGATGAACAGGGATCTGAGTCCTTCTGTACAAGTCACCAAAGAAAAATAAAACATCATATTAATGCCATTGTGAAGAAAATATGTGAGTGCCTCGACTTCGTCAGGTGTCTGCGGAGGTTCAGTATGTCATCGGAAACCCTGGCAAAGTTCCACAGATGTGTGGTGGAAAGTCTGAGCGGTTCCTTTGGTCCGTGGGCTCGTGGGCCAAAATGATCTGTTACTGTGCTAAATGTCTAAATTTAAATTAAACAGTCCATGTTTCAGATGAAATATGTTTCATCGAACTTGAACTTCTGTGAGGTGAAGAATAAGTTTTGAGGGTCCAAGAAGTGACAAGCCTGAACAGGCCCAGGCTCAAAATGTGATAAGGGAAAGCCAGGTAAAGGTTCCATATTTACATTATATATGATTTTTTTTTAGCTGTAAGGAAGACAGAGGGTCACCCCTTTGTCCAGCCTCTCTCACAGAAATGAGGCCCCAGCAAGGAATGAACGAATGACCCCTGGTTTACAAGTCCAGCGCTCTGACCACTGAGCCATCAGAGCCTCTTAGAGGATGGGATGATTTTGCAAATAGTGAGGGGGGGATGTTACCAAAAATTGGAGGAGTTGGCATTGATGGTGTCTGGTTAGAAACTGCCAAGATGGAATATCAGGTGTTGTTCCTCCAATTTATGTGTGTACTCAACTTGCATCAGACAGACATATCAGTACGGGAATGGGAAAAGGAAATGAAGTGGTTGACCACTGGGAAATCACAAAATATGGCCTGTGTATTACTTTCCATGAATGTTGCCCGACTGGCTGATACCTCCTGTATTTTGTGCGTTGCTTAAGGGACTGAGTGTCACACTTCTCCTGATTTCTGATTCATGCATTCGTTATTTTACCCCCTCCAATCCACCATTAGAGAACTACTTTATTTCCAAACTGCCGACGTTGAATCCTTCTTTCTTGGATGTTGAATCCTTCTTTCTTGGCTGAAGGCATTGTTGACATGGGATTATGTAAAACAGGAGATCATTGATTTGTTGTCGACTAATCATATTTTGAGATTTTGATTTGCACTGAAGTTAAGATGAGGTGAGAATGGAGATGTTAAACAGCAACTGATTGCATATCACCAGTCCTGCTCTTTAACTCAAAGACAAGTTAACCCTTTACATCATGCTCGCCTTCTCAAATTGACTGACAATAGACAATAGACAATAGACAATAGGAGCTGGAGTAGGCCATTTGGCCTGTCGGGCCAGCACCACCATTTTAGATCACGGCTGATCATTACCATCAGTACCCCTTTCCAGCCTTATCCCCATAACCCTTAACTCCGTTACCCACAAGAGTCTTATCTAACTCTCTTTTGAACATAGTCAGCGAATCCGCCTCTATCACCCTCTGTGGCAGAGCATTCCACAGATTCACACTTCTCTGGGTAAAAAAATGCTTGCTCATCTCCGTCCTAAAGGGCCTACCCTGTATTCTTAAACTATGCCCTCTAGTCCTCGTCTCCCCCATCATTGGGAACAAGTAATCAGACTTCCCCTTGTCTATCCCCCTGATGATTTTGTATACCTCAATCATGTCCCCCCTCATCCTTCTAAACTCCAATGGATACAAGTCCAGTTTTTCTAGCCTTGCTGCATATGACAACCCTGCCATCCCTGGAACTAACCTTGTAAATCTGCGCTGCACACCCTCTATAGCTAGTATGTCCTTCCTCAAGTTTGGAGACCAGAACTGGACGCAATACTCCAGGTGGGGTCTCACCAGGGCCCTGTATAACTGCAGAAGGGCGTCTCTGTTCCTATACTCCAATCCCCTCTTTATGAAAGCCAACATTCCATTTGCCTTCTTCACAGCTTTCTGAACCTGCATGCTAGCCTTCAGTGACCGGTGAATTTCTTTATAAGGCACAGATCATGGAACGTTGCAACACAGTGCAGCCAAAGGCCCATGATGTTGTGACGATCTAAGCAAACCTACTCCACAACAATCTGGCATAGGGGTTAGCGCAGCGCCATTACAGTGCTGCCGATCGGGACCGGGGCTCAAATCCAGCGTTGCCCATAAGGAGTTTGTCCTCCTGTCTGTGTGGGTTTTCCCTAGGGGCTCCGGTTTCCTCCCTCCCTTCAAAATGAACCAGGGGTTGTAGGTCAATTGGGTGCAATTGGGTGGCATGTTCTCATGGGCCAAAAGCATACCTCACACATCATCCTCCATTTTTCTTGCAACCAAGGGCCTATCTAAATGCCCCTATTATATCAGAATCCACCACTAACCCTAGCAATGAATTCCAGGCACCCATGTTAAAAAAAAACCCTCCAACTTCTCTGCTGTACTTTCCTCCACTCACCTTAAACAGATGTCCTCTGGCATTTCCTATCGTTGCCCCAGAAAAAAAGGTGCTGGCTGTCTGGCCTATTTATGCACCCCCCACTACCATAATATTATATACCTTTATCCTCTCATCCTTTGTCACTCCAAAGAGAGAAGCCCTTAGATCTGTTAACCTTGGTTGGTAAGGCACGTTCTCCAATCCAGGCAGCATCCTGGTAAATCTCCACTGCACCCTCCCAAGCATTGGCATACTTCCTGTAATGAGGTGACCAGAACTGAATGCAATATTCAATATGTGGTCCCATCAGTTTTATCGAGCTGCAGCATTACATCCCCACTGTCGAACTCAATCCCCCGACCAATGAAGGCCAGCACGCCATACACCTTCTCAACCACCCTATCAATTTATGTGGTTCTTTTGCATTATTAAAGCCTCCAAGTTAAACTTACCCAGCCAATGCATTATAATATAATTCGGAAGGCTTGTAGACAAAGTTGAGGCAATTTTTTTTCACTACAATTGTAGCTTAGAAAAATTTGCACTGCTCAGATAATAAATTATCTAATTAAAATATGTAATTGAGAAAAGCCCTTCAGTCAATTGATCTCCTTATCTACAGAACCCAGCTTCCCTATCATAAAATCTTATTTGGTGGTTTTCCTTCAACCTTCCAGTCTAAGACCACTGTAGAGTTCCATGTGATGGGTCTTCATTGATTGTACCTAAATCCCCAGATGCTGGGGGTTGAGGGCAATACACGAAAGTCCTGGAGAAACTCAGCAGGCCATGCAGCCTCCATGGACACAAAAGGCAGGCAATGTATTCGGGACTGCGCCCTTCATTGGGAATGTGGAAAGACAGGTAGATGCCTGAATAAAAAGGTGGTGGGGGGGGAGCAGGAGTGGAGAGAGGAAGGGGTGGGAGCGTTAGGATACAGGTGGGAGGGTAGAAGCTGAGAAGTGATAAGGGGAGAGGACAGAGGGGGAGGAAGGTAGCTCTCTGACAGGAGAAGGAAGGGAGGGTGTGGGGAGCTGGAGGTGTAGTAAAAGAGAGAGACCAGGGGAGGGTGTTAAATGGAAATTGGAGATCAATATTGATACTACCTGGTTGAAGATTGCCAAGACGGTACATTTCCTCCAAATTGTAGGTGGGCTCAATATAGCAATGCAATAGGCCACGGACAGACATGTCACTGTGGCAATAGGGTGTGGAATTAAAATGGATAGCCACCGGGAGGTCCTTCATTGACTGTAGACACTTTCGCTCATTCATGAAGACCTATTGCATAGACACAGGCATTGACATACTTCCTGTAATGAGGTGACCAGAACTGAATGCAATATTCAATATGTGGTCCCATCAGTTTTATCAAGCTGCAACATTACCTCCCGGCTCTTGAACTCAATCCTCTGACTAATGAAAGCCAGCACACCATACGCCTTCTCAACCACCCTATCAATTTATGTGGTTCTTTTGCATTATTAAAGCCTCCGTTAAACTTATCCAGCCAATGCATTATAATATAATTCAGAAGGCTTGTAGCAAAGTTGAGTCCAAATTTGTCCTAATTTCTCTCTTCATTTTCATCACACATCCAGACACTATTTTCAGAGTTCAATTAAACAATCAAAGGTTCCTTTTACTGTCACCTGATAATACATTAAAAATGTAATACACATGATATACTTCAACTTTTGTCTGTCATAAGTCAAACAAAGAGTCACCATGAGCATTGCCCGCACCCCAAACAATAAGGGAAAAAGAAGCCGTCCCTTCAGAGACGCTGAGTGTCCGTGGATTCACGTCCAGCGCACTCGCGGCCTCTGTAGGCATACAGACTCCTCCTTAGTCCATCGATAACCCAAGCTCCAGATCCAAATACGATCAGAAAGCTTTCAGCATCTGAGGCTCTTTGGGAGTCCTGCTTGCCCTCAGCACCCTGTCTCATCCTGGTTCACATGACCCAGTCTCCAGCAGCCTGCAATCTGGTGTGAGTCCTTTGACCGCAGGTCACCAGCAGTCTGCAGCCTGCGTCGCCCTTCGACCGCAAGGCGCAAACCACCTGCAATCTTTGTGGGTCTTTCAACAGCTGAGCCCCTTACTGGTTCACCCCCCGTGGTCACTGTACTGTACGACCATCTCACCCATGTTTCTAATTCATTAAATATATTTAAGGTTCAGGTAGATTTTTACATAAAAAAAATAAATTAAGGAGTATGGGAAAAAGGCAGGTAGGTGGCATTGAGTCAATGAACAGATCAGCCATGATCTTATTAAATGGCAGAGAAGTCTCGATGGGCCGGATGGCCGACTCCTGCTCCTATTTCTTATGTTATTATGTACTTCTCAATGAGATTGGTCTCCCTGTTTTTTTATGTCCTCTGCTGGTCTGCTGCATCCCCAG
This sequence comes from Narcine bancroftii, assembly GCF_036971445.1. Lineage (NCBI taxonomy): Eukaryota > Metazoa > Chordata > Chondrichthyes > Torpediniformes > Narcinidae > Narcine > Narcine bancroftii. Next base: position 204,268,815 of record NC_091475.1, read on the forward strand.
AGTGTGCCCAGCACAGGAACTGTCATCGTGGCCTTAGCGAACTGCATGCCTTGGGATGTGACTGCATTGGAGCACCCAGGAGAAACGACCGCAATCACAGGGAGAGCATGGAGTCTCCGCACAGACAGCACCGGAGATCAGGACTGAACCTGGGACTCAGGCAGCCCTGCCAACTGTGCGATTATGTCATGAGAGTATGAAAAATATTATGAACGAGCAATAATCGTTTATTCTTTCTTTGCCTTCACCTCCCCTCATTACAGAAATGATGTAGATCAACGGTTCTCAACCTTTTTCTTTCCTCTCACATACCACTTTAAGTATTCCCTATCCCATCGGTGCTCTATGATTAGAAAGGGATTGCTTAAGGAGGGATGTGGGTAGAAAGAAAAAAATTGAAAACCACTGTTTTAATTGTACCTCATTGACTTGTTATGTGCACGGTTTCAGAACTCCAAAGGAAAAGGGCCAATGACAATTTTTCTCAAGCCACATATTTCAGTAACCATTTGATCTAGAGTAGTGATTCTCAACCTTCCCTTCCCACTCACCTTAAGCAATCCCTTATTAATCACAGAGCACCGATGGCATAGGGAATATTTAAAATGGGATGTGAGTGGTACAAAAAAATGGTTGAGAACCATTGATGTAGGTGCTTTGGAGGGTGTGCACAAGAGATTTACCAGGATGTTGCATGAGGTTCAAAATGTATCTGATCAAGCAAATTTAACACAGTTAGAGCTTTTCTCTTTAGAGCAGGGGTTCTCAACCATTTTTCTTCCCACTCACATCCCACTTTAAGTAATCTCCGTGCCATCAATGCTCTGTGATTAGTAAGGGATTGCTTAAGGTGGTAGGTGAGTGGGAAGGTTTTACAAGATCAAACCAGCAACCACAAAGAAGGCATATCACACACGGTTAAAGATAAACAATTACTTTATTACTATATTCACCTTCAATCTTCAATTCAAAATCCCCCCCTTTCATAACAATGCCCACTGGTCACTATGCAAATCTCCATAATAGTGTAAAACTAATAAATTCCCCAGCCTAAATGTAACATATGTAATTAAAGTCTAAGTTATATTTCCAACCAGCCCATAGAAAAATTTAGACATAAAACAAACACAAAACACAAAAGATTCACAAAACCTCAATCTCAACTGAAGCAAAGATCATAAACAAAATTCAATTTGTTTGGTAAACTGAAGCCAAAAGATCTTTGAGAGAGAGAGAGAGAGAGAGAGAGAGAGAGAGAGAGAGAGAGAGAGAGAGAGAGAGAGAGAGAGAGAGAGAGAGAGAGAGAGAGAGCACAAAATTTGAAGTTGTCTTCTTGTGTTGCTTGCAGAGAGAGGAACCATTGGCTTAGACCGGATCCTTCCGGCTCCCTTCGGAATGTTCATCCTTTTTGAAATCCTAACATTCTAAACTGTCCTCCAGACCATGACTCCTGCTCTGGGCCTCCTTCCACTCCACAGCACCACCCAGTGGTGGTTTATCGTCCAAGTCCAGAAATTTTTAGATCATTTTCTGCACGGGCTCAGTCCGTCTCCCACTCTCTCAGCAGTCCACCTTCACCTTGGCTCTCTTGTCACTTTTTAACATAAAACCACACAACACAGAGGTCAATAAACAACACAGAACTCTGTAACACCTCCCCTGCTAAAAAAATATGTGGTCCACAAAAGAATAAATTTTTAACAATTAATGGAAGTATTACATAAATAAAATAAAATAAACACTCAATTCTTTTACAATAAGTATGTGATTAGATTCATATCTACCCGGATTAACAACTTGACAATCAATCTGCTATTACATTATCTGTCGCCTTTATGTGTGTAAAAATTAAATCATACTCTTGCAATAGTAAGCTCCAATTCAATGACCGTCTGTTCTTATTTTTAATTTTAGACAGAACAACTAATGGATTATGATCAGTATATATTATTAATGGTTTTTGAGCAGTACAAATATCCACATCAAAATGTTGCAACACTAAAACAAGCGCTAATAACTCCTTCTCAATGGTTGAGTAATTTTGTTGATGGTCATTAAACTTTTTGAAGTACGAAATAGGATGTTTTACTTCATCACCATTCTTCTTCTGTAACAGTACAGAAAGATAAGAAGTGACTTAATAGTTGGGTAATAAGGGATTTAGATGGCATTGACAACCAACACCGTTTTCTTGGGCGATAATAGGCCATCTGTTTAAGATGAGCAGAGGAAACTTTAGGGGATGTGTCAGGGGTCTGTTTTATTTCAGAGCATGGTGGGTGCTTGGAATGCATTGCCGGGGGTGATGGAGGAGGCTGGTTCAATCGGGACATTCAAAAGGCACAGGGATGTAAGAAATTAGAGGCTTCTGGGAGTGAGGGAGGGAAGGATTAGATTGTTGTGCAGTAGGTTTACATGGGTCAGCACTACATCATGGGCTGAAGGGTCTCTAATGTGTTATAATGTTGCTGGTTTGAATTCTTTGTTTAGGCATAAAATGATCCCTGTTATCAGCCCTGAGTTGTCTTTTGCTGATGAGTACAATTCTGTCTGCAGTCGTGATATGATGGGACTAGCATTCCAATGAGATCTGAGGTAGAAAAAATGTGGTGACAGAAAGGCAAGGGGAGAGGCAAGCAGGATTACCTTGAGAGATGTTGAAATCAGGCAGGAGGCGAGTCTGGGCAATGTTTGATTGGTACAGAAAAGAACAGAAATCTGAACCAAATGGAGTTAACCTTCTAAAATCCATTAGAATATTGGATTCTAAAGCACCACAGGAATATATTCTTTGTGAAATATAGGCCAACTCTGAACCTTAACTACTTAATGACTGCTGGAAAAACATCGTAGGCTAGTGTAGTGGTTAACGCAACACAGTTCCTGTGCTGTCTGTACGTTCCATCTGTGTCTGCGTAGGTTTCCTCCCGCCCTCTAAAACATAACAGGGTTGTAGGGTAATTAGGATAGAATTTGGGCAGCAGGTTAATGACCTGCTGTCAAAGTGGGACGAGTTGAGACAAATAGTTTTAAGTTGTAGATAGATGGAGGAACCATAGTTAATGATGAGATTTGAGTCACGAACAAACGACCAAAACTATTACTTGTTCCCGGTCGAGAATAATAAATTTTTAATTTAAAATCTGGGTTCGTGGTGGGACAACAGTGTTAGGGAACCATCTTGTAAATCTTCTTTTTTAAATTCATTGCCGGATACTTTAATACATTTGCGTCATCAATATTAAGCATCAGGATTGGGTTTTGAAAATGTGAACAAATCCTTTTCCTCTCCACAGACTAAGCTTTGGCAATGTTAATCATTTTCTGGGCACATTAACACATATTAGACATTTAAAAGCTAACATTGAACCCAAAGGAATTTTCTGAAACAATTGGTAAAAACTGGCCAATCAGCTTGTAAAAACCTGCACTCCCCCACCTGCCTTTTATTCCGTTACAACAGCTCATTCCTCTTAAAATCTGAACTAATCTCACCCAGACAAAGCTTACAGTGTGGAGGGCCCCGCCCCCCCTCCAAATAGATATAAGCAGGGAGAAACAAAAGGCTTAAGTTAATTAGAATTCATTGTGACTGCTTTGTCCTTTATAATGAAAAAAAATGGGAGGTTAATTTATTAAATCAGATGACAGCAATGATCCACTTTGAAAGTGAAGGCAAAAATCTTTCACCACAAAAAAAGATAAATAATAAAAATGACTGAAATAAACGACAGATCAGATAGCATCAGTGGAGAGAAAATACATAAAAGTGGCATTTTAGTTAATGACCTGCTGTCAAAGTGGGACGAGTTGAGACAAATAGTTTTAAGTTGTAGATAGATGGAGGAACCATAGTTAATGATAAGATTTGAGTCACGAACAAACGACCAAAACTATTACTTGTTCACGGTCGAGAATAAATAACACGATTATGTTGGAACTAGAGTCACATGAAAGACTGCCTAGAACCCTACAACACAGAAAGCAAGCCACTCAGCCCTTCTAGTCTGTGCTAAAACCCTATTCCACTAGTCCCATTGACCTGCTCCCATTCCATACCCCTCCAGATCTCTCCCATCCCTATATCTATCTAATTTATTCTTAAAACTTAAGAGTGAGTCCACACTTACCATATCAGATGTAAGCTCTCCCATCACTCTCTCAGTGAAGTAGCTCCCCTTAAATCTTTCCCTTCTCACCCCAAATCCATATCCTCTCATATTTATCTCTCCTTCTTCTTCTTCTTCTTCTTTGGCTTGGCTTCGCAGATGAAGATTTATGGAGGGGTATGTCCACGTTAGGTGAGACGTTATCTCTCCTAATCTAAGTGGAAAGAGCTTGCTCGCATTTATTCTGTCTATACCTCTCATAATTTTATAAACCTCTATCAAATCTCCCCTCATTTTTTCTACACTCCAGGGAATAAAGTCCTAACCTGTTTAACCTTTCCCTGTAGCTCAGTTCCTGAAGTCCAGCCAACATCCTAGTAAATCTTTGCACTCTTTCTATCTTATTGAAATCTTTCCTGTAGTTAGGGGATCAAAACAGCACACAATACTCCAAATTGGGCCTCACCAATGTCTTAGACAACCTCACCATAACATCCCAACTCCTAGACTCGATACTTTGATTTATGGAAGGCCAAGCTGCTGGAGTCTGAAGCTAGATACATTCTACTGGAGGAGCTCAGCAGGGCAATGAGAATCAGTGAGAGAATGGCTGACATTTCAAGCCAAAACTTTTCTTAGGACTGGAGGGATGTGGTAGAGGAGCCAAATTAGAGAAGCCAGCAGCACAGTTAGCAGAGGGGTTCGAATAATAGTTCTCAACCTTTATCTTTCCACTCACATACCCTGTATTCCCTGTGCTGGGTGATTAGTAAGGGATTGCTTAAGGTGGTATGTTGGTGGAAAGAAAATGTTTGAAAACCATTGTTTTAATCATCCCTCATTGACTCGTTATGTGCATGGTTTCAGAACTCCAAAAGAAATGGGCCAATGACAATTTTTCTCAAGCAAAATATTTCATTTACAATTGAATCTAGAGCAGCGATTCTCAACCTTCCCTTCCCACTCACATCCCACCTTAAGCAATCCCTTACTAATCACAGAGCACCGATGGCAGAGGGAATACTTAAAATGGGATGTGAGTGGAAAGAAAAAGGTTGAAAACCATTGGGTTAGAGCAACACTGTTACAGCGGTAGCGATGGGGTCTGAATCTACTGTTGTTTGTAAGAAGTTTGTACGTTGTCCCCATGTCTGCCTGAGTTTCCTCTGGGTGATCCAGTTTCCTCCAACGTCAGGGCAGGGGTGGCCAGAGGGGGACATTGAGGCAGGGGCGGCCAGCGGGAGATGTCGGGGGGTGGCCAGTGCAGGCTGTCACAGCCTGGCTGGCCGTTCCTGCGCAGGGGCCACTCTCTGTGGCTCAAAATGCAGCATAGCAATGGCAGTCTTCCCTACCCATAATCACCCACGGAGCTGAAACTGTTATGGGAAACACAGAGTGGTTCCACCTGCGTGGGGGATTATGCGTAAGAAAGACAGCCATTGTTATGCCACATATTTATGACGGGTGGCACTGTGGCACCAGTCACCCTGCCTCCATCAGATCTGGAGGTGCTATGAGGCACCTCTGGATATGAATAGACCCTTTCAGGTGGACCAGGCAATATTGCAGCAGCCTTTTAGGGCTGCCACCTGAAAGGTGAGTCTGCAGGTTAAGATCTGTTCCCGCCACCATCCTCAAGGCAGAGGGTCCACCTGAAAGACCTTAAAGGCTCCCAAGTGCTCAACTCTGATAATGGAAGGTGATGTAGAGAGAGACCCGATGGAATTAAAGTGCAGTGGGGTGTGAGAGAACAGAGAAAAAAAATCCAGTGGGGAGAAAGGTGGCAGAGGACAATGGAACAAAAGAGGATGGGAACGGGAGGAAAGAGAACAACAATGAAGGGCCTGCTGACTAAAGGAGAGTGGGGAGTGCTGTTGAACATTAAAAATGTGGCTGGTAGAGGCAGTAAAGGTAGACAAATGGAATCTTGAATTATGGTAGGGGAAGAGGGGGAGTTTCATTTGTTTCATGCCTCAGAATGCAGATTGGCTAAGAGTCTGTTGAGAAGGATGCAAGGCTCCTTGTCACGCTTTATCACCCACTGCACTAGATTGACAGGACTCTCTAATCTATGGGCTTTTCCCATGGGGCACACACAGAATCAGACATCCAGAAATAATGGAAGACCATCAACTGTGAGAAAGATGCACTATGGTCTGCCACGGACTGCGGGTCTTTCAGTGCCCGGAGATGTCGGTGCAGGAATGCTGTTGACTGCCACATATCCCGCTGCAGGAATATGCACTGAAGCTTGGTGCAGCCAAGCTGGCAAGTAAATATGACTTACTATTCATTTTTATAGATATTTACAGATTAGAAATTTCTTAAATACCACATTATTGGACTTCCCATTTGTATATCATCCAGATCTAGTTGATAATATCTATCAATTGAATCTTTCTCAAAAAGGATTAATTGGAATTATATATGATAGATTATTGAAATTGCGTGAAGTATTTCACCACAAGATTAAGAAGGTTTGGGAATTGGATCTTGCAAGACCCTTATTGAAGGATCTATAGGAACAGATTTTTAAACAGGTTAACACATCTTCAATATGTGCCCGATATTCATTAATCCAATTCAAAGTGGTGCATCGTATTCACATGCCCAAAGATAAGCCGGCTTGTATATATTCTAATATTAACCCTACTTGTAACAGATGCAAATCTGATATTGCTATACTGACACATATATTTTGGTCTTGTCCATCCTAAAAAATCAATTGGAATCAACTGTATATCTGGTAGAGCTATGACCCAATCCAATAGCCCCTTTTCCACTGGCATCCCAGTTAATTGGCTGTGCAGTGTCCCGGGATAAGAAACCCTTCGTGCTGTTTCCACTGGGCTACCCTTAAATGGGGCACTAATTGCTTTTCCACTGAACAAGCTCCTCCCCTGGAATAGAGCATTTTAACTTCAACTGGAAACAGGTAATTTTTTGCTGACCTTTTTCCACTGGTTTTATAAGCAAATGCTGGGGATATAAATAGGGGGCAGAGGTGGCTAAACCCCGGTGTGAAATGACACCATTTGACACTGGCGTTCGGACAATGTTTCTTTTCCACTGGACTCTGACCGACTAAATTCCCAGTTAATTCCTGGAACAGGGTTGTGGCCTTCTCTACATTGTTGGCTAGAAGAGCCATCTTATTCAAATGGTTTGACGGTTCTCTCATTTTATGTCATCTTTTTAAGTTTAGAAAAAAACGAGATATTATGTATTTGATCCATCGGTGAAATTTGAAGATACATGGTGACCTTTTATATCTCATTTTCATTTGATCTAAATGTTTTAATGTGATTGGATGTACTCACTCTTCCAGATACGATAAAGTCTTATCTTTGTTTTTTGATTTGTGTTATAAATCAAAAGCTACAAAATAGGTGCAACTCTCAGGATAAGCTGCTCAGATTTTTTTTGGTTATTTTTTTTAATAGAGTAGGTTAGGTGGGTTTAATACATGTGTGTGTGTGTGTGTGTGTGTGTGTGTGTGTGTGTGTGTGTGTGTGTGTGTGTGTGTGTGTGTGTGTGTGTGTGTGTGTGTGTGTGTGTGTGTGTGTGTGTGTGTGTGGGCGCACTACTCAAAAGAAGACACACATGTAGTGTAAACAGGTTAAGCTCTGAGTTTTATTAGGGCTCAGGGCCGACTTTTATACTTGCACTGTTCCAGCCGTGACCCCCCTTGGCTGATGTCATGGGATGCACAACAAAAGTGGGTTTCCTGCACGCCGGTACTTTCCTGCATAACAATGCCCTTCTTCCCCACGCACTGTCCCTGTTGTTTGGTTGTGCGCAGCAAGGTCAGTACCATTTTGGGGTCACTGGCCTTTAAGTTGACCTTGTTGTTCACCCGCAGTTCGCATGTTGGGGTCAGTGCTGCTGCGCGGGCTACTGGTCTTCGGTTGTGCTCGCCGCCTGGATTGCCGGCTCAATTGCCGCGGCGGTGGGCCTCTCTCTCCCTCTCTATCTATCTATTTATTGGGACCAAGTTTATACTGTTTGAAGTTTTATTTTATTTTCAGTTTGTTCCCTTTTCTTCATTGTACTGTATTTACTATTAAAAACCAATAAAAATATTTGAATAAGAAAGAACTCCCATCATTTAAAAATACTCAGTCTTTCTAATTTCTTCACTGAAGTGGATGAACTCATTTTTATTTTGTAGAATACTCTAGGGAAAATAGATTAAAATTATTCCATGGAAAGATCAGAGGGGAGTTAAGGATAAAAAAAAATCTTTAAATACAAAGGGTATGAAACTGACTGGTGATAAGAGTAGTGGAGACTCAACACATCATATTTAAAAAGCGCCAATATGACCGAACATGAGCTGTGACACTTCATGTTTCATATTTCCTCTCAGTCCAGAAGGAGGCCATTCCACCCATTGAGTATATGCTGGTTCAGAGCATTCAATACCATTCCTCAACTATTTCCCTGCTATCGCATGTTTGTCATCTTCCCACCACTCCCCCATTTTTCCCAACACCCCCTCACAGTTAACCTATCAGGACATCCTTAGGGATGTGGGGGAACTAAACTGGAAGCACCAGGCGAAACTCCACAGGAGCTCGGGAGAACTTGCAAACTCCACACAGGTGATGATCAAACCCAGGAAGCTAGTGTTGCAGTCCTATGGACTGAGAAGCTAGATTAAACAGTTTTTAGTCAAATAACGTCCTGTGTTGTAAAATTCTATCAATCTGTGAATTTAACTTGGAGTGAAATTTTAAATGAATAATTAATTATAAAGTCATGTCAAGTTTTATATCATCCCAAGTATACCCTGGACAAACAGCCTTCTCCGATTCTCGATGCAAAACATGCAGACGTACAAGCAGACATAACAAACATACAGGCAAACAATATGTATGCAGGACAAGTATTCAAGCATACAAATAAATATTGTTTTGTGAATGTGAGAGACTCAGATGATTAGCGTGAGCAGATCCTTTGGTTGTTCAGCATTCTCACTGCCATGTCTATAAAAATACACTAAAAATCTTTGTTTTATATTCTATCTAAGCAAGTCAACTTATAGAGCAAGTCGTACAACAGTAACATACGAAGAAATTAATAAACAGATGAAAAAAATCAAAAGTATAAAGAGTAGATTTTTTTACATAAGTACAATCTAGATCAATGGATCAGAGGTCAAGCCACAAGGCCATATGAGGGGCAGAGAGGATCACTCGAGTGACGTGATCTACTGGGATGGTGGTCTGAAGAGGGTGTGCAAAATCATGGAGGACCCCTTCAAACCCTGCACACAGCATCTTCCAGCTGCTCCCATTGGGAAAGAGATCTAGGAGGATCAGAGCCAACACCACCAGGCTGAAGAGAAGCTTCTTCCCATGGGTAGTGAGAATATCGAACGACCAAAGGAACCGCTCACACTGACCATCCAAGATGCTCATATTTATGAAACAGTATCTATTTACTTACTTATTTGTATAGATCAAATAACTGTCCTACATATGTATTGTTTGCCTGTATGTGTGTTATGTCTGCATGGTTTTCATTGAGGACCAGAGACGCTGTTTCGTTGGGTTGTACTTGTACAATCAGATGACAATAAACTTGACTTGCTTTGACTTGAGAGAGAAAGCACTGTTAAAAACAGTGCAATGAGAGGTCCATTTAACAGTCTGATAACATCAGGAAACAAACTATCAACAAATCTGGAGGTTCATGTTTTCGAGTGTATTTATGTACTACCAGACTGAAGGAGAGAGAATATGAAGGGTATGGGATGGATTGTTTTATATATTGGCAAATTTCAAGAGATTGCAGAAGGTAATGAGGAAGCGAACAGGAGGGAGATCGATCAGCTGGTTGAGTGTTGTCATAACCACAACCTTGCACTCAACGTTAACAAAAATAAAGAAATGATTGTGGACTTCAGGAAGCAGAAAGCAGGAGAACGAGGGGTCAGCAGTGGAGAGTGTAAATAAATTCAATTTCCTAGGTGTCAACATCTCTGAAGATTTAACATGGGGTCTTCATGTCATGAAGAAGGCACACCAGCACCGACACTTCATTACCAGTGTGAGGAGATTTTTTATGTCACCAAAGAGTTCTGAAAATTTCCTCAAGTGTGTCATAGAGAGCATTCTGACTGGTTGCATCACTGTCTGTATGGAGGTGCCAATGCATAGGACAGCAAAAGGTGACAGAGAGTGGTGAACTCATCCAGCATGGGCATCAGTCTTCACTCCATCGAGGACATCTATAAGAGGACATCTATTAAGAAAGCAGCCTCTATCCTCACCTCCCAGGCCAAGCCCTCTTCACACTGCTAGCGTCAGGAAGAAGGCATAGGAGCCGCAAAATGAACATCCAATATTACAAAATTAGCTTTTTCTCCTCCGCCATCAGATCTCTGAATGGACAATCAACCACAGTCACAGACACTGACAGAAGTGTGGCAAGGTTAACGTAGCCGTTAGCACAACGTTACGGCAACACCAGCGACCCGGGTTCAACTCCAGCACTGTCTGTAAGGAGTTTGTACGTTGTCCCTGTGTCTGCGTGGGTTTCCTCCGGTTTTATCCCACCCTTCAGAAATGTAGGCAGGGGGGAATTGTAGGTCAATTGTGGGTAATTGGGTGCTTTGGATTCATAGGCCTGTTACCTTGCTATTGTCTAAATTTACATTTAAAATAACCTCTTTTTTTCTTTTCTTTTCCACTTAATTTTTTTCAAATTGTGTATTTACGAAAATTTAATCTTTATCAATATTTGCGCCTGTCATGCTCAATACTGCTGCCACAAAACAACAAATTTTTGACAATTATTCTGATTCTGGATTCTGATTCGGATATCGGTGGAGTCGTCGACGGAGGAGGGGTTGGTTTGCGTGATGGTCCGAACACTCTACAGCATTTCTTGTGGTCTTGGGTGGAGCTGTTCCAGTACCTCAAGTTGATGCACCTGGGAGAGGATGCTCTCTGTAAAAATTGGCAAGAGAGCGAGGAGACATGCCAAATTTGGAGGAACTGTGTGTGTCATGAGAGGAAGCTAACAACTTCACTAAGGAGGGGGCCGAGACTGCTCTGGGCATGCAAGGGTTAATGATGCTTGCCGTCAGCAATACCTCGCTGTAGGAAGTTGGCTAGCTTGTTGTTTATCCCAGTGCTGCAGCTGAGCTTTCTTGGGCCTTTGATCTCTACCTGGGATGTTACAAGCCTAATGAGTCTCTTAACTGTCTCCAAGTTAAAGGTTCACAGCTAACATCTTGACCTCCTTTGAATGTGAGATGCACTTGGATAGAAGTCCGAAAATAGTTGCATGAGGGGAAAGATAAACAGGTTTTCAAGCTGTGGCGTATTTCATGACAGGCAGGCCAAGATGCATTAAAAAATATTTCATTGAGGGAAACTGCACATTCCATTGATTGAGGCAAAAAGCATCAAATATATGTGGAAGTGTGAGAAAGAGAAGGAGGAAGGAGGAAGAATAGAGAGAAAACAGAGAGAAGAGGGGAGATAGATAAAGGGGAGAATGTTGGGAGCAGGTTAAGAGAAAGAAGAAGAGAGGGTAGACAGTGGGGTGAAAGGAGAGAGATTGAGAGGAAATAAAAGAGTGGGATGGAGGGATTGAGAGGGAAGAAGAAAGAGAGGGGTTGAGACATTGAGAGGGAGGATAGCGAGAGGAGAGAGAGGGAAGCGGCGAGAGGAAGGAGAGGGATGAGTGTGGGGATGGAGTTGAGAGGGAAGGGGAGATTAAGGGAGAGAGAGAGAGAGAGAGAGAAGGGATGGATTGAAGGAGAGAGAGAGTGGAGAGAAGGGGGAGGATTGAGAGAGGAGAGAAAGGAGATGGATTGAAAGAGAAATGGGAGAAGAGAGAGTGAGTTGAAGAGAGAGAGAGAGTGGAGAGAAGGGGGAGGATTGAGAGAGGGGAGAAAGGAGATGGATTGAGAGAGAAATGGGAGAAGAGAGAGTGAGTTGAAGAGAGAGAGAGAGTGGGAGAGACAGAGAAGGAGAGGGGGAGGTATCACTCTTGAATATTTAAAGCATCTAGTTTACCTGGTATGTTACTGAAATAGTCATCTAGAGTGAACCATTTCCACGATGATATCAGGAGATTTAAACTGGAATAAATAGGAGTGCAGCAGAGTGGGACAAGCAGATTACACAGTAAGGCTCAGTTGGCCGTTCAATGAGGCTAATTTGTTTCCCTTTACTCTCTCCAATCCGTATGCTGTGTGATAGTTGGGCCTCTGGAATGACCCACTAAATCTTCATACGAACAATATTCAGAAAAATATTGGATGGAATCTTTGGCCGAGATCCCTTCAGGAGTTTAATCATCGTGAGGACTGGAACCTGGTTGGAATGTGCATTGCTGAGGGTCATGTGACTTCTCCGGCTGGAACCTTGGCTGGAAGTCACCTCACCTGCTCATCAAGGGTCAGGTCTGCCCACCTAGGAGACTGACGCATGATTGCCCCAGCAGCTGGCGTGTGATTGGTCCTCCAGGTGCCGAACAATGGTAAGGTCTGCCGACAGGTGAGTCTGACATGTGATGGGTCACTGGAAGTCACGAGGATGGTTCCGTCATTGAAAAAGCAGCTCTCTGTTTATCCTGCGGCCTGGAGACCATCAGAGAGGTGGTGCGTATTGAGTGTTAAACCCTTGTGTTCCTAATCGGGGGTGGGTGCGAATGTTTAGCAGTATTTTATATCCACCCAATGTGTAGTTATTTGAGTATTATTCCGGGTTAGTCTGTGTGAGTGTGTGGCCTTTTATGAGTTCCCCTGTGCATAAATAAAGACCACTGTTGGTTCATAACACGTGTCCAGCCTTGATTTGCTTTGAGCCCGTCAAACCTATTCTGAACACGGCACCACCTGCCTGCATTTGGCCCATATCCATCTAACCCCATCCTATCCATGTATCTGTCCAATTATTTTCTTAACGTGCCTCAACCACCTCCTCTGGCAGTCTATTCCATACACCCATTCCATTCTGTGTGTAAAACCAAAGTTACTCCTCAGGTTCCTGTTAAATTTCTCTCCCCTTCTCATTACAAACCTCAAAATATTCTCTGCATTCACCCAGTCTATGGAAGAAACATGGGATGCAACATTTCATCAACCTTCTGAGGAAATTGAGATGTCAGCGTCGATGTGTATGGACCAGGACTGATTTTCGGAGATGGTTACACCTGAGAACTTCAATGTGGGTGAATTGGACAAGCCAAAGCCTCAGACCACAGCCTCGATGAGTTGTCGTGGCCTGCTTCAGGCTGTATGCCGCCCTGGCACTAAATTGGAACAGGTTAGTTTACTACAGTTTCTGCATTTTTAATTGATTTATGGAAAACTGTCCAGTGTTTTGTATCCCACCACCACTGGAAGCATAGATTTCCAGTGATGGACACGATTAATTTCAAAACCAAGTTTGGATTAGATAACAATGGGGCTGTTCTCTGTGCAGCTGAGAAGATCAGGGGGAAATTTGATAATGATGAATATTTGATAGTTCACTGGATCACTGAGATGGATGTTCATTTTGCCTGATGGTAGCCAAGTGAAGAGGGCATGGCCTGGGTGGTGGGAGCCCTTGAGGAGAGAGGCTACTTTCTTAAGAAACCACCTCTTGTCCTCGATGGAGTGACATTGGGTGCCTGTGATGTCGCAGGCCGAGTTGGCAACCCTCTGGTTTTTTCCAGTCCTGAGTGTTGGCACCTCCACACCAGACAGCGATGAAACCAGCCAGAATGCTCTCCACTGTACACCTGTACATGTTTTTGAACATCTTCGGGTCATATTGTGAGTCCAAAGACTCACAAGTTTCAAAGAGAAAATAAGTTGCTTCATCTTGGTCTTGAGTTACTTCCCCCTTATTTCTATATTTAGACCGACTATAGAGTATCAGGGTCTTCTGGCCCATGACTCCATGATGCCCAATTTGAGCCAGTTGACCTACAACCCCCGGTATATTTTGAACAGTGGGAGGAAACCAGAGTGCCTGGCGGAAACCCATGCAGATACAGGGAGGACATACAATCTCCTTACGGCCCCCAGTCCCAATCGCTGGCACTAATACAGCATTGCCCTAACTGCTACGGTAACTGTGCCACCCCTTCTCAACAATATATCCCCACAAAATTTCTGATGGGAGGAAACCATCTCTCCACCTCCAACTCTTGTGGAGTCCCCTCAGGGCTTTATTTGTTTCAATGAAGATGCTGACAGTCCTTTGCAAATCCCAGTTCGTGCCATTAAGTAATGGAGTTCTGCTGCAAGGTAATAGCCTCTTTGGCCCAATTTGTCTAGGCTGATAAAACTAGCCTCATTTGACTTAGTTCACCCCAGATCTCTGAGCCTTTCCTATCCATGTACCTGCATATATGTCTTTTGAATGTAACAATTTTCCCCACTTCACCTGGCAACTCATTGGGCGAAGATAGTACCCTCCAGGTTCCTTGAAAACCCCAGATTATAGGTCAGGCGGAGCAGAAAGGTTGAGTGCTAAGCTGGCATCTTTTGGAACATAGAACTTTACAACACAATACAGCCTCTTCGGCCCATGATGTTTTGGGGATCTATATCTACCTTTTCAGCAATCTAAATCTTCACTGCCACACAGTCATAACCCTCTATTTTTTTTGCATCCATATGCCTGTCTAAGAGTCTTTAAAATGTCCCTATTGTCCCTATGCCATGCATTCCAGGCACCCACTATATCTGCCTATATTAAAAAAAATCCCCCAAACTTTCCTCCCTTCACCTTACATGGATGTCCTCTGGTATTTGCTGCTCTCATCCTGGGAAAAGATGCTGGCTATATCGCAGGCCTCTATTAAGTTACCTTTCATTCTTATTCGCTTCAACGCTAGCTCTGTTAACCTTGCCTCATCTGTCACATTTTCCAATCCAGGTTACATCCCGGTAAATCTCCTCTGCACCCTCTCCACATCCTTTCTGTAATGAGGCGAGAAGAACAGATGCGGAGAGTGTGATGAATTGGATGCTTTTATCAGTGCTGTCAACTGCCCCCAAATAATGGGTGCTCAGTGAATTCTCCCTTGTATCCGATTCCATCTTCTCACTGTTCGAGCTGGCATATTCAGCAGAAAGTGGAATTCTGCAATGAGCCATCTGTGTTGAGTACCACTTTACGTGCCTTTGATATCTTGATTTCAATATATAACAATTTTGAAATGATTGGGACTATTCTTTCTCATTCGTCAGCACCCATTTTGTATCTTTCCTGGCTGCCAGAGGTAATCAGTTGGAATATTAGAGTGTATGACTTTGAAGAGGTTTATCATTAACCACAATTGGTGGTGCTGTGCAGAAAATCCCAGCTCTGTGCTGCCTGGAGAGAGTCTATGATTGTGAACTTATCAACTCCTTAGGCTACAACTCGGGCTAGAAAGCAATGACTTTGTCTACTACTAAAGAGTGAAGCCATCGTTAACCATTTCTTTTCCTCTGTCAATTGCCATTGGCCAGAAGAGCCTGTAACCGTACGACATCAGGTCTCCGCTTTCTAAATGAATCAGAATTTATTCTCAGTGAACAGGTCATGAAATCTGTTGCTTTGAAGCAGCAATCATGGTCCAAATGTTCAGATAAATCGCCTGACACAATAAATAAAAAGGTACATCGTAAGTCAAAGTAAGGCAGTGTCTTCTGTTTATTGATCATTCAGGCATTTGATGGCAGCGGGGAAGAAGTTGTCCTTGTGTCGCTGAGTGCTTGTGTTCCTTTTGCCTGATGATAGCAGAGTGAAGAGGGCATGGCCTGGGTGGTGGGGGCCATTGAGGAGAAACTGCCTCTTGTCCTCGATGGAGTGAAGTCAGGTGCCCGTGATGTCGCAGGCCGAGTTAGCAACCCTCTGGAGCTTTTTCCTGTCCTGAGTGTTGGCACCTCCACACCAGACAGTGATGAAACCAGCCAGAATGCACCCCACTGTACACCTGTTCAATTTTTAAAACGTCTTCAGGCCATATTGGAGTCATGGATTCATCAAATTGTGCAGCGCAGAAGCGGTCTATATACTGCAAAAGCCGAAGTTCTCCACGTTGACGAAATGGACTTGGCTAGTCCCATTTTCCTGTGTTTAGCCATTATCCCTCCAAAGCTTTCAGATTTCAGATTTCAGATTTATTGTCAAAGTACATACCGGCATCACCTACGGCTTCCACCAGAGTTGTCTCTGCTCCATCCTCAACATCCATTGGAGCGCTTTCACCCCTAACGTCGAAGTACTCGAGATGGCAGAGATCGACAGCATCGAGTCCACGCTGCTGAAGATCCAGCTGCGCTGGCTGGGTCACGTCTCCAGAATGGAGGACCATCGCCTTCCCAAGATCGTGTTATATGGCGAGCTCTCCACTGGCCACCGTGACAGAGGTGCACCAAAGAAAAGGTACAAGGACTGCCTAAAGAAATCTCTTGGTGCCTGCCACACTGACCACCGCCAGTGGGCTGATATCGCCTCAAACCGTGCATCTTGGCGCCTCACAGTTCGGCGGGCAGCAACCTCCTTTGAAGAAGACCGCAGAGCCCACCTCACTGTCAAAAGACAAAGGAGGAAAAACCCAACACCCAACCCCAACCAACCAATTTTCCCCTGCAACCACTGCAACCGTGTCTGCCTGTCCCGCATCGGACTTGTCAGGCACAAACGAGCCTGCAGCTGACGTGGTCTTTTACCCCCTCCATAAATCTTCGTCCGCTAAGCCAAGCCAAAGAACATACATGACATCACATACAACTCTGAGATTCTTTTTCTGCGGGTGAGGCAGTTTTACCACTTTTTAGTAGTGCAATAAAACACTATACACAGTGTATATATGTAAACAAAGAAACTGTAAACAGATAACAGATATAAGCAAACCATCTATGTAATACAGTGAACATTTTTTAAAAATCAGTAAAGTGCACAAGAAAGAGTCCTTAAATGTGTCCCCAATTAAGTTTGTCATTGAGGAGTCTGATGTTTGAGGGGTAGCAGCTGTTCCTGAACCTGGTGGTGTGTATCTTGTGGCACCTAGACCTCTTTCCTAATGACAGCAGTGAGAACAGAGTGTGTGCTGGGTGGTGTGGATCCTTGATATTTGCTGCTGCTCTCCGACGGCAGTGTTCCATGTAGATGTTCTTGATGGTGGGGAGAGTTTTGCCTTTGATATCCTGGGCTTCCACTACATTGTGACCGCGTCCTTTTAGAGGGTTTTACTCTCAGGGGTATTGGTATCCCCTTACCAGACTGTGATGCAGGCAGTCAGCATACTTTCCACCAAATCTCTGTAAAAATTTCCCAGGGTTTCTGGTGTCAACACCAAGCCTCTGCAGATAACTGAGGAAGTAGAGGTGCTGACGTGCTCTCTTCACAATGCCTTTAGTGTGTTCAGTCCAGGAAAGATCCTCCAACATAGTGACACCCAAGAACTTAAATTTGCTCACCCTCTCCACCTCTGATCCCTCAATTGGATTGTATACCACTGGCTTTCCCTTCCTGAAGTCAACAATCACCTGCTTAGTTTTGGTGAAACTGAGTGCAAGGTTGCATTCAGCCAAGTTTTCAACCGCCATCCTGTATGCCGACTCATCACTTTTCTTTATACAACCGACTACAGTGGTATCATCAGGAAATTTCTCGATGATGTTATTGTCATACTGAGCTACACATTCATAGGTGTAAAGTGAGTAGAGCAGGTGGCTAAGAACACAGCCCTGTGGTGGTCCAGTACTGATGGAGATTGTGGAGGAGATGTTCTTAACAATCTTCTCTGATTGTAATTTAGAGGTGATGAAATCCATGATCCCATTTCACAGTGGGGTGTTGATTCCCAAGTCTTGGTGTTTGCTGATCATTTTTCAGGGGGTGATGGTGTTAAATGCCAAACTGCAATTGATAAAGATCATCCTGATATATGCATCTTTATAGTCCAGGTGTTCCAGGGCTTTGTGTAGAGCCAGTGCAAAGTATCCATGTCACTACTCAAATGGGAAATGATATGCTTCAACACTAGCCTGTCAAAACACTTCATCACTGGTTTTTTTAAATGTTTTTTTTCCATAAATACATACAGAAAAACTCTCCAATATTTTATATATAAATACATTTATACTCTACAGCATTTGTTGTTTCCTTTTTATGATTGTATCTATAATTACAATTGGACCCCCTACGTGGTCCAGATACAGCTTCCATATCTTAATAAATAGGCCATATTTTTTCTTTAAGTTGTGTGTAATTTTTTCCATAGGTAACTATTCATCTCAGCAGCCCATCGTGCTATATGTAGAGGAGATTCGGATTTCCAAGTAATTGAAAGGCTATTTCAACAAATGAAATTCAGAATTTCATTAATGTATTGCTCATATCACTGAATTGCCCAAAAGATAAAGCACCAGGTGGCCTGTGAATGGCACCCCATTATCCTTGTTAATATTTAGTAATATCCTGCAAGAGAAGGTCTCACCTTCAAAAATGACCACATAGCATGCAGAAACGTTCCTATTTCTATCCCACACCTCAAACATATCTCCGATATTTCAGATTTTGATTTATGAAACTTCTGTGGTGTGAGATATAATTGGTGTAGAAAACTATATTGCACTAATCCATATCTTTCTTTTCTAATTGACATCATGCTATCCAAACACCAATCAGACCAATATCTTTCCATTATTTCAACACTTAGATCCAACTTTTATAATCAGCATATTTTAAAATAAAATAAAGCAGCATTCTGAGATTTTTTTTCCACAACAGTATCCCATATAAAAAAAAACAATTATCAGTAGAAGGAAGATTAGTTTCACAAAAAGGTTCTACCTGACTCTTTAAACTCACAAAAGTCCTTCCTTGCCACAGTCGCATTGAGACACTATCTATACACATTTTCTTGCTTTTCCATTATCACAATAGTTAAAGTTTATGGCGAATGATCAGATAAAAGATTCACCAAATATTCTGTATTTACCACTCTACTTTTTAACTGGGCAACACATCAATCCTTCTATGTGAGTCATGTACCCTTGAGTAGAAGGAATAGTCTCTTTCAATGGGGTTAAGCTGCTCCATATATCTTTCAGATTTAAATCCTTTATTAATGACAGTGTCATTTTTTGCAGCTTTTACCCTTGTCTCTGTTCTGGCTGATTTTTCCACTATTGGATCTAGACAGGAATTGAAGTCTCCTCCGACCAGAATATTTTTGTCTTCCCTCTGATGTTTTTAAAATGGTATCTTTCACAAAGGCTTCATTGTCATAATTTGGTGCCTAGATGTTCATCAAAGTCCATGATTCTGCATCAATATTACAATGTGCCATTACAAATCTTCTGGCTTGGTCAGTCAATGTCTCTTCTATCATTATTGGTATATGTTTTGTTAATTAGAATCACTTCTCCTCTTGCTTTGGAACCAAATGTAGACAATATTACTTGACCCACCCATCCTCTTTTTTAATTTAGCATGTTCTGATTTGGTAAGATGGGTTTCTTGTAGAAAGACTAGATCTGCCTTTAATTTTTTTAGGAGTGCCAATACCTACCTCCTTCTCACTGTTCCGTTTATCCCATTAAAGGCCCATGCTGGCCTTTATCAATCATTGCATGGAATATAGGAGTTGGGAGGTGATGTTGAGATTGTATAAGACGTTGGTGCGGCCTAATTTGGAGTTCTGTGTGCAGTTCTGGTCGCCTAATTATAGGAAGGATATAAACAGAGTGGAGAGAGTGCAGAGAAGGTTTACCAGAATGTTACCTTGGTTTAAGCATTTGAGTATAGGGAGAGATTGGACAGCTTAGGTCTTTATTCTTTGGAGCGTAGAAGGTTGAGAGGGGATTTGATAGAAGTATTTAAGATTATGAAAGGGATAGACAGAGTGGATGTGGATAGACTATTTCCGTTAAGAGGAGGAAAGATTAAAACAAGAGGACATGAGTTAAGAATTAAGGGGCAGAGGTTTAGAGGTAACATGAGGGGGAACTTCTTGACTCAGAGAGTGGTAGCCATGTGGAATGATCTTCCGGGAGAAATAATGGCGGCGGAGTCAATTGTATTATTTAAGAAAAGGTTGGACAGGTATATGGATGAGAAGAAGATGGAGGGTTATGGGCATTGTGCAGGGAGGTGGGACTAGAAAGGGGTGTTTGGTTCGGTGTGGACTAGAAGGGCCTAATGGCCTGTTTCCATGCTGTAATTGTTATGTTATGTTATGTTACTAATACATTTTAATGTTCTTCCATATCGATTTTTAAACAAATATTGCTTAACAATAAAACCTTTTCAGTTGTTTAAATAATACAGTAATCAATCCCCTTTAAAAAAATACATATGTGTCCCTGCCCTGACCATGACGTAAACAGGAAACCCCCAAAAGCCCGTGAAAAAAGCCCATGGAATCTCTTGAGGGAGAAGAACCTGTTCCCTTCAGCGCCATCTTTTATAAATACTCCTCTCCGGGTACCAATTTCCCCCTTAGACCAGAATCTCCAGCTTGCTGCTACTTATCTCAAGTTTTCTCTCTTTTGTAAGCTCCCCATGAACATTTCAATAAAATGTACTTTTCAACAATAAACACAAGATGGTTTTTAAAAACATACAACTTTTACTTAGTCCCATTGTAAATATTCTTCATGGTCTTTCTCTTTGGCAACCTTAGCCTTTTTATAAACCTCACAGAAAGTCTTCCACCTCATTCTTAGCCTTGAAAATTCATCGATTATCTTCTGCTACTTCAACCCTCAGAGCCACATCGAATAATTCAAGTGTTTGGAACGCAGTTATCTTTTTTACATCATCAAACTCCTTCCTTTGCTATGAAACTCGAATCCAATAATTCAAAGCAAATAACCTCTATGAATAGCCATCCCACCGTCAGTGTCTGTGGCAGTGGTTGCACCTCTCATAATGGCTTTAGCAGTCTCCTCGTCGGGATGTGAGAGGGTGCCGAAGGTGGAAGGGGCTCCTGGGAGACCTTGGGCACTGAAGGCTTCCTGATTGTGTCAGAGGTTTGAATCTTGAGAAACACAAAAGTGGAATGGAAGGAAACCCTCCTGATCCTCGGGAACAACATGAAGAAGGGAAACTGTTCATTAAGCAAGCTGTATACACTCTCTTCTCCCCAGAACATTTTTGAAGTGAAACAGGAAACACTGCAGATGCCAGAACTGTAGAGCAATATGCCAAGGTGCTGGAGAAACTCAGCAGGTCGCGCAGCATCTATAGGAAAAAAAGGGCAACTAATGTTTCATGCCTGAGCCTTTTGTCAAGGCAGGTGACTGAATAAATGGTGGGCTGGGGAGGGAGGATAGGGGAGAAGGGAGAAAGTAGTGAGGGATGAGCATTGGTTAGAACTTCATTAAAGCAGGGATCCTTCAAAGAGACTTCAGTAATACACGTGTTGGAAACCATGAACTTGCAGGTCCTTACTGGCCCTTAAATGGATCTCTCTTTGGTGAAAAATAATATCCTTGCAACTGTTCTCTGCATCCTGCACCATTTCACTTTGTAACCCTTCCCCTTTGATGCACCATCAATCACTCAGGAGACTACTGTGGAGAAACCAATAGGTTTTAATTCAGTTGAGAACATAGCGTATCCCTACTGTTCAGTTGTCCTGCGCTGAGTTGCTGGGAGCTGTGGAACAGCCACCTTTATGCAGGAGCCCGTGCAGCACAGTACAGGCCCTTCAGCTCACGATCTTGTGCTGAGATATGGAAACTTGCTCCACAACAATCAAATTTTCACGACTAAGACACATAACCCTCTATTTTACTTACATCCATGTGTCTATCTAAGAATCTTTTTGAAAGTTTCTGTTGCACCAGCATCCACCACCATTTCTGGTAATGCATTCCAGGTACCCACCACTCTGTGTAAAAACTTTACTGTGGAAATCAGCCCACACCTCTGAAATGAAATCAGGCTGCAAGAGCACACACAGCAAAAATAGCTCTTCAAAGCATGAAGGTTCTATAATAAATGTTCAATTCATATACGAGATGTCTAGTCAGGAGATTTCTTAAGCAGAGATCTCCTTGAAGTCTCACCACTCACTTCAAAGATCCAGATGGTGGCTTCTATATTTAAACAATTTCAAATGAGTGAGGGGCAGAATGACCCTCACTCTTAATGTTACATCATTCTATATATGAAAAAAAATGGTTTCCCAGCCCTGGCACTTACTTGTCATAAGACAAAATAGAATTATGCTATGCTAACTTTATCTTTGCTTCTCACTGCATCTGGTCCTTTCAGAGACTGCACAATTGGTGCCTATACTCAAACCATTGCAAGGCGATGTTTGCAGCCATCTAACTGTTTTCAGCCATCTTGTGTTAAAAGCAAAAGCTTTAGCACTGAGATATAAGTCAAAGCATTAAACTATAAGAAAGATAAATCATTCTTCTACATTACCTCTGACTTTGTCTGAAACTTTCCTCCACTCACCTTAAACAGACGTCCTCTGGTATTTACTGCTGTTGCCCCGGGAAAATGGCACTGGTGTGTCCACTCTATCTAAGGCCCTCATTATCTCATATACCTCTATTAAGTCATCCATCGTCACTCCAAATAGAAAAGTCTTGTCCACCTTACTTCATACGATATCTACTCCAATCCAGGCAATGTCCTGATAAACCTCTTCTGCACCCTCATCCTTCCTGTAATGAGGTGACCAGAACTGAACGCAATACCCCAAGTGTGATCTAACCAGTGTTTTATAGAGTTGCAACATTGCCACATTGTTCTTGATTTATGGCCCAGGTAATAATAATGACAAGAAACATTTTATTGTTCATGGAGTGGTTTGCACAATCTTATTATGGCACCAGTTTTATATCCGGCGCTGCCTGGAATGAGGTTGTACGCTCTCCTCGTGTCTGTGTCGGTTTCTTCTGGGTACTTAAGTTTCCTCCCACCTTCCAATGACCTATAAGATTACTAGGTTGATGGGTCACATGGGTATATTTGGGAGGCACAGCTTTGTGGGCCGAAAGGGTATCGCTAAATTTAAAAAGATAAATTTTTAAAATTTAAATTAAAATTACATTAAAACCTTTGGTATGAATTGACTTCCTTTCATAGAACACAAAACAAAGTTTTAAGGTGGCCATTCCAAAGGAGGACATCATCATATATTTTCATATAGATAAGATTTAAATCAATGGTTCTCAATCTTTTATCTTTCCACTCACATACCGCTTTAAGTATTCCTTTTGCCATAGGTGCTCCGTAATTAGTAAGGGTTCGCTTAAGGTGGCATGTGGGTAGAAAGAAAAAGTTTGAAAACCACTGTTTTAATCGTCCCTCATTGACTCGTTATGTGCACGGTTTCCTAACTCCAAAGGAAATGGGCAAATTACCATTTTATCAAGTAAAATATTTCAGTAACAATTGGGTCTAGAGCAGTGATTCCCAACCATCCATTCCCACTCACATCCCACCTTAAGTGATCCCTTACTAATCACAGAGCACCGATGGCATAGGGATTACATATAGTGGTGTGTGAGTGGAAAGTAAAAGGTTGAGAACCACTTATTTAAACACTATTGCAAAAGCAATATGGTGATATATGGAAACCTCTGACCCTATTCTCCATTGGAATGGCCACCCTAATTTCTCAATACACATCTTAGGGATAAGATATAAGCACTAAAGCAGTGAACACTAAACACTGACGTTATCAAAGATGTTGTCGATGATCATCCCTTCCATCCCCCACCATTCCCAGTATCAAAAGAAAATTGGTAGGCCCTGGTCTATCATCATCATGGTTTGGCTTCTGCACAGGATGGCAACATTTTATTAGCTGAATAAACCTTGGTCTAACAAGGAGTAAATATGCCACATACTGGAGGACATGCATTTAAGATGGGAAGGGTAGATTAATGGAGATGTACGGGGCAAGTGTTTTTTTTACATAGAGTGGTGGGTGCCTGGAATGGGCTGTCAGGGGTAGTGGTTGAAGCAGATTTAATACAAGTGTTTAAGAGGCTTCTAGATGGACACATGATTATACAAGGAATAGAGGGATAGGACTATTACAAAAACAAGTTTTAAGTTTAATTTGATCATCATGTTCAGCGATATATCACACATATATTTCAGGGACGAAACGTCTCTTCCTGCGTTTTGCTGTTCTGTATGTAAAGAAAGCTGCTCATTGGAATGGAGAAGCATATCTGCCTAAACTGAGTGGAAACAAGTATATTACTTTGTAAAGTTTACGCACTGGATCATTTAGTCTGAAGTCTCCGACGCTGAACCATTTCGACCTGTTTGCTATTTCCTCTGGCCACTAATTTACAACTTGCTTGGTACTTACTTCAGCAATAGAACCCTTTATAACTCAATGCCCTTTAAAAAGCACTTTCTGTCTTTTGAAAGTCAGCATTGTTTATTAACAGTGCATCATTGGTAAGTGGAGGTGAAGTATGATGTGTAACTGGAGGAATGGAAGTGATGGACTGTGTGTATATACAGGCAAGAGGTCCATAAGGCCACTATTAAAGCGGACACCAATAAGATTAACTGAAGTAGTTTAACTGATTGAAGCTGAAGGATTATTTTTTCCCCTGCAGCTTGCAGTGGTATTGAACTTTTTTTTAATATCTCCATGGGAAAACACTTTGAGATGATTGCAATTAGCTGAACTCATCAAAGCGCAGGAATAGCTATTCTCCTCTCAAGAATGGTGCTAACCTTTTAACACTTGCCAACGAGAGAAGACCTGGTGCATTAATCACGAAGTGGACCTGCTGCCTTTGTGCTTGTGCTGGGACTGAGGCCATTCGGCCCACTCTGATTGAGCTGGGCTGCATTTTACCAGCATAGGAAAGGAGTGTATTCCACAGCATCCATCACAACGTCTACTGAAGAAGAGACTCTGACAGGGTCGGTGACAAGGAGGGGGCATTTGTAGGCCTCACCCCCCCTCCACCCACTTGTGGCTATTGCCCCCTCCTCCAAAATGAGGTATTGTGAGCCGCAACCTAGCTTCAATAGTGTCTAGTGTCACTGGTCTCCAGGCAATATAAACAGCGCATTTGTCTGCTACATCGGAGAGGGAGGGGGAAGGTGGTGGTTGTGCATCCGCATAGAAGAGGTTCATTGTAGGTAGGTAGGCAGCACACCCATCTCTCCCCCCCCACCACTGAGCACGTTTTCAAACTATGCCCTCCCGCTAAGACTTATTCTGGCGCTGATCCTGCTATCTGACCTGAGAATTAATTCTTTCTATTTCCAGAGCTGAGGCCTGCCCTTCTGTGTGTGCACTTCCAATGGATTTTACACATCATCTAGTTCCACTTTTTCCATCTCATCATTTCATTCTGCTCTCCCACTCCTCTCCCAAGTAAGAGTCCTTAAATGAGTCCCTGATTCAGTTTGTGGTTGAGGAGTCTGGTGGTAGAGGGGGAGCAGCTGTTCCTGAACCTGGTGGGGTGAGTCTTGTGGCACCTACACCTCTTTGCTGATGGCAGCAGTGAGAACAGAGCATGTGCTGAGTGGTGATTGTTGTTGCAGTCTCACAGCAGCGTTCCCTGTAGACGTACTCAGTCGTGGGGAGGGATTTGCCTATAATGTCCTAGGCTGTCTTCACTACCTTTTGGAAGGCTTTATGCTCAGGGGTATTGGTGACCCCAGACCAGACTGTGATGCAGATCCCTTTTAAATTTTTGTCCTATTATGTTAAAGCTATGCCATGTTTTCCCTATTATCTGGTGAAGGGCGTGAAACCTTTGTTACCCTTTGCTTCCTATGGATGGTACGTGACCTGCTGAGTTTTTCCCACACGTTAGTGTATTGAAACGCTGGCCATTCTTTTTCTCCCACTGATGCTGCTCGACCCACTGATTTCTTCCAGTGGGCTGTGTTTTGCTCCACATACAAGTCTCTGCAGCATCTCTCGTGTGCCTCCAGACAAACATTATGTTGGCTTTCAACATCAGGTGTGTGGGACATTTCCCTTTGGTTGTCACAGGGCTGACCTCAATAGGAGCACCATGCGCAGATTCCTTCAGCAAAGATGGCCCTGTGGTCTTGTGAAGGGAATCGAAGAAAGATTATACATGTTTAATGGATGTTACAAGAATTAGAGATAGCGGTAAAGGTTCATTATTGTCTCGTAATACTACATTTAGAATGTAAAAGCATACCCTAAGGCAGTCAGAGAGTCGCCACCTTGTTCAGCACCCCTCTCAGAAACCCACAATACCTGGTGATCCCAGATAGTCTCTCCTCCAAGTACTGACCAGATCTGAGCCTGCTTAGCTTCTGAGATCAGACTGCCTCGGAACACCAGGTGCCACCAAACATCTACACCGGGTACCGCAGAGCCTCTTTTATTGCAGCACAAGAATGGAAGATGGCAATATTTCCTTTTAACTGAGGAGTGAAAAGGATAAAAGGTGGCTTTGTAGATGTCTACAAGATTATGGGAGGCACAGACAGGCTGGACAGTCAGTTTCCATTACCCCAGGCAACAGTGGCAAATACTGGAGAACATCTGAATAAGGCAAGGGGAGGAAAGATTAGGGGAAATCTCAGAGATAAGATTTTTGCACAATACATGGGGGTACCTGGAATACATTGCCAAGGATGGTGGTAGAGGTTAGTACAATAGGTGCATTTAAAAGACTCTTGTACAGGCACATGGATACAAGAAATATAGAGGGTTATGGGTATGAGGCTCGAAAGGTTGAGGTCAGGGGGTCTCATCCTTCCCTTCCCACTCACATACCAATTTAAGTAATCCCTGCACCATTTGTAAGGGATCACTTAAGGTGGTGAGTGAGTGGGAAGGTTAGGTTGAGAATCACTGCTCTCGACCCAATTGCTACTGAAATACTTTGCTTGAGAAAATTTGTCATTGGCCCATTTCCTTTGGAGTTCTGAAATCGTGCACGTAACTAGTCAACGAAGGACAATGAAAACAGGGGTTTTCAAACATTTTCTTCCCACCCACATCTCACCTTAAGCAAATCCCTTACGAATCACAGAGCATCAATTGTGTAGGGAATACTTAACGTGGTGTGCGAGTGGAAAGAAAAGGGTTGAGAACCACTGGTTTAGATGGTTGAGTCGGTTTACTGTTGTTGGCAAAACATGGTGGGTTGAAGGGCCTCTGCTCTGTGTAATATTCTATGTTTTATGAGGACTCTGACAAATTAGAATTAGCCGCGAAACTCCAAATACAAAACTGCAGATGCTGAATCTCTAAATATAAAAAGGCAGTTAACATTATAGAGGATCCCTTCACCACAGACATGCCCTCTTCTGAGTGCTACCTTCAGATGCAAGGTACAGAAGCTTGGCGTCCAACACATCCTGAAAAGTTTATTATTTCCTCCCTGACACCTATCAGGCTCTTAAGCCTGCCTGTGCTAGTCAACAGAATCTACTGCAGGACTACCAAAGATTTATTGTGATATCATCATTTTTACACCATCTGCAACAATGAATATTTATTTATCTTTTTATAGTTATTGTTTTATCAATTCTGTCATTATTTAAGTTATACGTTGCTTATTAGTGTATTTTATGCCCCTATGTAACTGCAGCAGGCAAGAATGTATTTGCATCAAGATTTGAGATTCCTTTATTGCAATGTAATAACATGTAAGTGTAATATTACATGAATATAGCACAGGACCTCAATGTTGTGCCCACCATATATTCCTTCCTTAAAAAAGTACTAAACCCTCCCTACCCCGTAACCTTCTATTCTTCTTTCATCCTTGTGTCTGTCGAAGAGTCTCTTAAGTGCCCCCAATGTTTCAGCTTCCACCGCCATCCCCAGGAAACCACCACCCTCTGTGTGAATAACTTAACCCTGATGTCTCCCCTAAACCTCCCTCCCTTCTTTGCACACATGTCCTCTGGTGTTTGCTGATCCTGCTCTAGGAGAAAGGTGCTGGCTGTCCACCCTATCCATGCCTCTCATAATCTTGTAGACCTTTATCAAGTCTCCTCTCATCCTTCTACGCTCTGCTAACCTTACCTCATAAGAATTGATTCCCAATCCAGGCCACACCCGGGTAAATCTCCTCTGCATCCTCTCCAGAGGTTGCACATCCTTCCTATCAAGAGGTAACCAGAACTGAACACAGTACTCTGTGTAGACTCATCAAAGATTTGTAGAGTTGCAACATGACCTGTCTACTCCTGAATTCAATCTCTTTATTAATGAATCCCAGCATTCCATAGATCTTCTTCCTTATCCTATCAAGCTATGTGGTGACCTTGAGGGATGTATGGATTTGCACCCCAAGATCTCACTGTTCATCCACACTCTTAAGTAACTGACCATTAATGCTGAACTCAACCTTCTGGTTTGATCTTCCAAAATGCATCACCTCACACGACTGTAAGGCATACAAAGAGTTGCTATGAGCTTTGACCGGTACCATTACAGTAAGAGGAAGAGAAGAAAAGGAGAGTCCCTTCAGAGCCACCGAGTGCCCGTGAATTCCCTTCTATCACTCCCGCAGCTGCAGAGATCCCATTCAAAACTTCAGCAATCCGAGCTCCAGATCCAAACCTCCAATACAATCGGAAACTTTCAGCCCCTAAGGCCCTTTGGAGAGACTTTTTCCTTTAAGAAAGGGGGAGATAGAAATGAGAAGACATTAGGAGGCAGTTTGGAGGAAACATGTGCAGGGACCTCTTTACTCAGAGTGATGGGTGTGTGCAATGAGGCAGGCTCGATATTAGCATTTAAGGAGAAATTGGATATGTATATGGACGGGAAAGGAATGGAGGGTTACGGGTTGAGTGTAGGTCAGAGGGATTTAGTGGGATAAAGTGATTGGCATGGTCTAGAAGGGCCAAGTGGCCTGTTTCTAAGCTGAAATTGTTATATGGTTATTCCATTAAATGCAAATTTCAAAAATTTTGGTTTTATTTGACAAAAGTGTACCATACCATAGAACCATAGAAACATAGAAGGTTACAGCACAGTAAAACAGGCCATTTGACCCTTCTAGTCTGTGCTGACCAATAAAACTAGCTAGTCCCACTGACCTGTTCTCATTCCATAATCCTCCAGACCTCTCTGATCCATGTATTTATCCAATTAATTTTTAAAACTCAAGATTGAATCTGTATTCATGACATCAGATGGCAGCAATCATTAATCAGAATCAAAATTTATTATCACGAACATGTAACAAAATTTCCCGTTTTGCGGCAGCGACACAGTGTAAACGTTCACATAAACCACCTTACTAAATAAATAAAAATTGTGCAAGAGAAAGAAAGGCAGTGCCTGAGGAATCTGATGGCAGCAGGGAAGAAGACGTCCTTGTGCCACTGAGTGCTCCTCTTTAGGCTCCTGTACCTTTTCCTGATGGCAGCAGATTGAAGAGGGTGCGGCCTGGGTCTTGGGGGTCTTTGAGGATAGAGGCTGCTTTTTTAAGGCACCGCCTCATGTAGATTAAGCTCATCCAGGGCTCTGCTGTAATCCACCTGTGGACCCATTGACTGGCATGGATCCTGATTCGTGCACAGTTTGACCATGCTTTAATATCTTGGGTTCACTCCTACCAGACTCAGTGGTGGATTTGAAGATGAGTTTCAAACAAGAGTCTCAGTACGGTTGGTGTAGCGGTTAGTGGAACACTTTTACAGCACCAGTGATCGGGACCAGGGTTCAAATTCCACACTGTAAGGAGTTTGCAAGTTTGCCCCGTGCTCTCCGGTTTCCTCCCACCGCTCAAATAAAACCCGTACTGCGGGTTGTAGGTTAATTGGGTGCAAATGGGAGGCATGGGGTCATGGGCCAACAGGCTCTGTAACCATGCTGTATGCCGAGATTTGAAATGTAAATTGAAATCAATTTAAATTTAAAGAAGTGAAAACAAGTGTGAGAGAGGTGGATAGATTTGAGAAAGGAAGGCTTGAACAGAGAGTCGCAGGTCAGAGGCACTGCTGCCAAGGATGGATCAAAGCAAGTATTGGTGCACAAATGGATGGCATCAGAGGTTATAAGATCATCAGACATAGGAGCAGAATTAGGCCATTTGACCCATCAAATCTGTTCTGTATGTTGAATCATGAGTTAATCCATTCTCCCACTCTCCTGCCTTCTCCCCATAACTTTTGATACCCTGACTATTCACGTAACCATCAATCTCTTCCTTAAATACACCCAACAACCTGGCCTTCATAACCAGCTGTAGTAGGATATTCTATAGTTTCTTGACTCTCAACCTATAAAGCTCCTCGACATCTCTGATTTAAACATTCCAAACTCGTCAACCTGCTCTTTAAATATATAAATAAAATAATTTCAAAATTGTTTCTAAGTGGTAAATTTTCTCGCAGGATTTATTATTGATTTGTCATTAAATGCAAACTTACAGTGAATTCATCTGCCAAAGTGAAGAAAGGACATCCCTTGCATTTAATCGAAAAATCCCATTGGAAATAAAACCACGTGGCTAAACTTTGGTGAATCCACAATATCAAGAGATGACATTTCATCGATTTTTTTTTCTTCATCTGGCCTCCACGGCCATCTCTGGCAACGAATTCACAGATTCAACACTATTGAAAACTTCCTGGCCGGCGGCTGTATCACCGTGCGGAATGGTTGCTGTCGAGCATTGGGGCGGCGGAGAGGATCACAGAGATCTCCCTTTCCCCCATCGACCTGATCTATCAGAGTCATTGAGGACCCCATCCCACTCTCAAACAGCATCTTCCAGCTAGCCCCAGCAGGGGAGAGGTACAGGAGTATGGGAGCCAGGACCACAAGGCTGAGAAACAGCTCTTCCCACGGCCGTTCACACTGCTGATCGTCTGAAGGAAATGCTCGTACAAACCCTCTGAGACCCTTTTGTGTTTATTTTTACGCCTGTTTTGCATGTGTATCGTTTGACAATATGTGTGTGTAATGTCTGATTTGTGTGATTGCATGGTTTTACACCGAGGACCAGAGAACACTTGTTTGCACAATCAGATGATCATAAATTTGACCTTGAACTCGAGATTCACCTCCCTCCGGCTGAAGAAATTTCCCCTCATTTCATTCTTGCTTTGGCAGATGAAGTCTTTGTAATTTTTGCATTTAATGACAAATCAATAAATAACATATCCCATGAGGGAGTTAACCACGTAAACTCTTTAGAAATTGATTTTTTTAAATTTAATGGCAAAGAACTGTACTGATGTTAACTTCAGAAATTTCGAACAATTTAATACATGGCAATCTTGAATTATACCCCGTTACTTCCGTCTTTCAGCCTCGACATTTGAGGGCACCTTCGCTCTGTCCGATGCAGCTGCAAGGACCTCCCAGAGGCCAACCATTTCAATTCCACACCCTGTCGCCACACAGATGTAACTGTCCACAGCCTCTTGAACTGCTAAGTCCAGGCCACCTGCAAATTGGAGGAACATAACTTTATATTCCATCTCTGCAGTGTCCAACCACACAGCACAGTGCAGGCCCTTCGACCCACAATGTTATGCCAATCTACATACTACTGCAAAAAACTAAAAACTAAACCCTGCCTACTTCATAACCTTCCATTATTTCTTTCATCCACGTGCCTGTATAAGAGTTACTTAAATGTCCTTAGTGTTCCAGCCTCCACCACTACCCCTGGCAATGGATTCCAGGCACCCACAGCTCTCTGTGTAACCCTTGACATCTCCCATATAACCAGATAACAATTTACAGTACAGAAACAGGCCATATCGGTCCTTCTAGTCTGCACCAATTTACGTGAAACTCTACTAGTTCCACCTACCATAACCCTCCAACCCCATCACATCCATGTACTCATCTAACCTCCTCTTAAATGACAGAACTGACCCTGCCACAACTACCTCTTCCGGTAGATCATTCCAATCAGCCACCACTCTCTGAGTGAAGAAGCATCCTCTTATATTACTCCTACAGTTTTGCCCCCTAATCCTTAACTTATGACCCCCTTGTTCCAATCTCCCCTACCCTTAGGGGAAAGAGCCTATTCGCATCTAGTCTATCTATTCCCTTCATAATTTTAAATACCTCCATCAAATCCCCTCTCAACCTTCTACGCTCCAATGAATAAAGTCCAAGTCTAATCAATCTTTCTCCATATTCAAGATACCGCAATCCAGGCAACATTTTTGTAAACCTTCTTTGCAACATCTTATTTATATCCTTCCTATAATTCGGAGACCAGAACTGCGCACAAAACTTTCCCTAAACTTTCCTCCCTTCATTTTGTACATATGTCCTCTAGTGTTTTCTCTTCCCACCCTGGGAATAAAAGGCAGTGTCCGCCTACCCTATCTATGACTCTCCGAATCTATTAAGACACCTCTCATCCTTTCATTTTTTTTTATCTTACACTTTTTTTAATTTTTTGCATCACTATGAACTTCTTAACCCCTTCCCCCCACAGCCCCTCTCTTTCCCTACCTCCCTGTCTCCTTTCCTCCAGCTTCCTTTCTTTTCCTTATCAGCTGGTTACAGTTGTGCACGTGCCTTCATCTGGAGAAGGAGAATGGAAGTGTCAGCATCACCGATGTGCCAGTGAGAAGGTCAGAGAAGTTTTGCTGGCTGCTGTCCAGTTAATAACAAAAAAGAACATTGACTTCACGGTGTGCTGAAAGAAACGAGTGAGTGTATTCTTCATTTGTTTGTAAGCTGTGGTAAATCATTGCCGTTACAAGTTGAGACCATGAGAGTCCATAGCACCTTCTAATTTAAAATGGATATTGATGAGGATAAATCCCTTATAGGAGCAATCTGGGAGGTGAAACCAAAAATTTTGATTAATAATGCACCAGCATAGATCATGCTCCTCATAGCGCATTTCCCTGCCCACAGGGTGGCGAGTCAGAGAACGAAGTACAGTTTACGGGTGGAGCGTCTTCTAGAGCAGATTGCCTGTGAAGCGGAGAATATCTTAGTGGATCTAGATGGTAATCTCGCATACAACGATTAAGATGGCTCTTCTGTTGTATACTCAGCTGTCTAGGGAGACTTGACAGCCAAGGTGATAGGTAACCATCGCAGATGTTGAGGAGCTGGGTAGACTAGCTGGGACAGATACTGTTGAAAGTAATTTTTGGAAACAGAGGTGCCTTTGATGTTTATCTTGTCATGTTCAAAAGCATTTGGTGAGCGCCTTTTGAATGTCGACTGTGATAGAATATTTGTAGATGTATTTGGGAGAACTTGGTAAAATTAGAGTAGGTTATGTATCTACACACACTTTAAAACAAATCTTATTTCAAATACTGAAGAACTCAGCAACTTCACAGAAACTATGGAGAATGCTATGCATACTTCACAAGTAGGTGCTAATTGAAATGATGTTGCAAAATGAATAGACTATTGTCTTGGACTGGAGTCAGGTCAGCTGTGTTGAACATTTTTACGAGACTTCTGACCTTTCTGCAAAGTGCTCACTCAGAGGTCACTCTGGGTTTTGTTGACCTAAAAACAACAGCTTGACCAGGAAGACAAACTCCTATTATTTGCTGGAGAAGGTCAGGGGTTTTGCAAGTGAGAAAGTCACATTGGGTTTCTGGAAGAAGTTGGAGAGAGAGTGAGAGAGAAGAGAGAGAGAGAGAGAGAGAGAGAGAGAGAGAGAGAGAGACAGGAACTGAAACAAACTCCAGAGTGGCAGATGGCTGGAATTGGTATCTGTCTGATGTTTCTCTTGGAATAAGGGGAACAGAAAGAAAGAGGTTATCAACTGGAGAACCCTGATGGGGCAAGTTTCATCAGTGAGACATTGAGGTGACTAATGGAGGACCCTCAGTTGTGGAAATCCTGGAACAACAAATCTCTCTCTGCAAACCCTATGAGAACCTTCCTGAGTGGTAAACATTTACACTTCAAGCACCAAAGCCTGGTGAACTTTATACATGTTAAATTCTGTGCACAGTCTAAGAATTGCCTGCAACCAGTAAACTTGGAGGAATGAGAAGTGAGATTGAACTGTGAACCAAATAACTTTTCTTAAATTTACACACACATTGCATACACGTGCGCTTAGAATTAGAAGGTGGTTAAGATGAGTTTAGTTAAGTTAAGAGAGATAAGTTAAAGTTTAATTCTGTTTTCATGTTTAAAGATATATGGAGGTACCAACTAGAGAGGGAGCTGTGTTGGATTTACTGTTGGGGAATGAGATGGGTCAGGTGACAGAGGTATGTGCGGGGGAGCACTTTCGGTCCAGTGATCATGGTGCCATTAGTTTCAAGGTAATTATGGAAAAGGATAGGTCTGGGCCCAGAGTTGAAGTTTTTGAGTGGGGAAAAGTTAGGTATGAGGAGATGCGAAAGGATTTACAAGGGGTGGATTGGGACAATTTGTTTTCTGGGAAGGATGTAATAGAGAAATGGAGATCTTTTTAAAACAGAGAATTTAAGAGTTCAAAATCTTTATATACCTGTTAGGTTAAAAGGTAAGGTCAAAAGTTTGAGAGAGCCATGGTTCGAAAAAAGAGGGAGTACTACAATAAATATAAGAAACATGGAATAAAAGATGTTTGGGGACTATATTGAATGTAAAAAGAATCTTAAGAAAGAAATTAGAAAAGCTAAAAGAAGGTATGAGGTGGCTATAGCAATCAGGGTGAAAATAAATCCAAAGGGTTTCTACAAATATGTAAATAGCAAAAGGAAAGTGAGAGACAAAATTGGTCCAATAGAGAATCAGAAAGGACAAATGTGCGTGGAGCCAAAACAGATGGGGGAGGTCTTGACAATTTCTTCTCCTCAGTAAATACTGAGGAGAAGGATATTGAACTGTGCAGGGTAAAGGAAGAAAAGGGGGTAAATATGGAGACTATAGTGTTTAAGAAAGAGGTAGTACTGGAGCTTTTGAAACTTATAAAGGTGGATAAGTCTCCAGGTCCTGACAGGATTTTGCCCAGAATCTTGAGAGAAGTTAGTGAGGAAATAGCGGAGGCTCTGGCAGTGATTTTTCAAATGTCATTAGAGACGGGTATAGTGCCGGAGGATTGGCGTGTTGCGCATGTGGTTCCTTTGTTTAAAAAGGGTTCGAGGAGCAAGCCTAGCAATTATCGGCCTGTAAGTTTGACGTCTGAGGTAGGTAAATTGATGGAAAGCGTTCTTAGAGATAGTATATATAAGTATATGGAGGGACAGGGTCTGATCAGGGAAACTCATCATGGATTTGAGCGTGGAAAGTCATGTTTGACCAATCGTTGAATTTTTTGAAGAGGTGACTAGGAATGTTGATGAGGGTAGAGCAGTGGATGTTTATATGGACTTCAGTAAGGCTTTCGATAAGGTTCCTTATTGGAAGTTAGTTAGGAAGGCTAAGTCCTTGGGTATTAATTTGAAGATAGTCAAATGGATTCAACAGTGGCTGGAAGGAAGGTGCCAGAGAGTAGTAGTAGATAATTGTTTGTCAGGATGGAGGCCGGTGACAAGTGGTGTACCTCAGGGTCCAGTATTGGGACCATTGCTGTTTGTCATATATATAAATGACCTGGAGGATGGGATGGTAAATTCGATTAGTAAATATGCAGATGATACTAAAATAGGGGGAATTGTGGAAGATGAAGAGAGTTTTCAAAGATTGTAGAGGGATTTAAACTGCTTAGAGGAGTGGGCAGAAAGATGCCAGATGGAGTTTAATGCTGATAAGTGTGAGGTGCTTCATTTTGGAAAGAATAATCAAAGCAGGCCATATGTGGTAAATGGGAGGGCGTTGAAGAATGCAGTGGAGCAGAAAGATCTAGGAATAATGGTGCATTGTTCCCTGAAGGGAGGAGCGCATCTGGATAGGGTGGTGAAGAAGGCCTTTAGTATGCTGGCCTATATAAATCAGTGCATGGAATATAGGAGTTGGGAAGAAATGATGAAACTGTACAAGGCATTGGTGAGGCCAAATTTAGAGAACTGTGTGCAGTTCTGGTCACCGATTTATAGGAAGGATATTAACAAGATAGAGAGAGTGCGGAGAAAATTTACAAAAATTAGTCTTCGGTTGTGAGTGTGGATGAAGAGGAGGACAAGCGCCACCTTATCTCATTGTTTCAGAGGCTTGATGAGTTTGGCCTTGTGATCAATCCCAGTAGATGCATTTTTGGCACTGCTGATCTTATATTGTTGGGACATCGAGTTACGCAACATGGTATTTTGCCTGATGAATCAAAAGTGCGAGGGATTCGAGATTTTCCTACACCTGTTACATTTGGCTAGATGCAATGCTTTTTAGGCATGAAGAATTTTTAATCGCTTATTCCTGCCAAATGCTGCAGCATTTCTATTACCCCTGTTACGGGTTATATTATATTCTATATTATATATAAATGTGTCTTTTAAAGATATAGATTGTGGGGGTTTAGTGTAGGTCACTTCACAAACAGATATTAGCACGTCACAAAAGACCTCATTTGAAATGCAAGAACTGTACATAAGTAGAGACGTCATATCCACAGTGACTTTACAGAAACTTTGAAGAGTGCCTACGGAGACTTCACAAGGAGGTGCTAATTGGACTGATGTTGTGGAATAAATAGACTGTTGTCTTTAAAGCAACAGATGTCCAGGCTCAGAACTGACTCTATCTGGTTGCATTTTGCTGTTCTAAGAGGGGTCATGTGGTTTTGCAAACAAAGAGAGAGAGAGGGGGGAGAGAGAGAGAGAGAGAGAGAGAGAGAAGAGAGAGAGAGAGAGAGAGAGAGAGAGAGAGAGAGAGAAACAGTTTTGTAGTAGGTTTTGGAGGCTGCAACATGACAAGTTGGCAGGCTTGTTGAAACCCCGTTTTGAAGATAGTTCTGAGTTCAGCCTGTTGAAAAACCCTTGTAGTCCTAACAAGAGGAAATGGCTGGCTAGAGCGTTTCTTCTGAAATAAGGGAAACGAGGAACTCTGTGGTGACCTGGAAGAAGACGTTATCATTTGGAAAACCCATGATGGGGCAAGCTTCTTCAGCAAGGCACTGAAGTAGTTTATCAGAGGAAATCAATTTGTGTGTATCCAATGAGCAACAAATCTCTCTCTGAAACCAACGAGAACCTTCCTGAGCGATAACCATTTACCTTTAAGCACTACAACCTGGTGAAAATTTATAAATGTTAAATTTTGTGCACAGTATGAGAATTGCCTGATTCCAGTGAACTTGGAGAAGTGAGAAGTGAATGATTGGACTGTGAAACAAAGAACTTTCCTGAACATATACACATTACATTCTCATGCGGTTAGAATGAGAAGAGGGTTAAGTTAAGTTAATAGTAATAATTTAAAGTTTCATCCTATTTTTATATTTAAAGAAACTTAAAAGTAACTTTTGTTTAAGTTATCATTTGTCTTGGTGAATTTCTATTGCTGCTGGGTTTTGGGGTCCTCTGGGCTTGAAACACCCCTTACTGCCCTACTAAAAGGATTTGATGTCTGTGTCCAAAGGACCATTAACTTTGGGAGATGTTGCCGTGTGTGCTGTCATTGCCGTGGGAGCAGTGTTAAAGCAACGAGTCTGTGGGCAATTGGAACCTCTGGCATTTTTTTCAGCCAAGCTGACAGGCTCAGGCAAAGTATATTATTTTTGCTCAAGAACTCTTGACCATCTATCTCACAGTGAAACATTTCTGCTTTTTATTGGATGTTCATCCTTTCACTGTTTATACAGACCACCAGCCTCTGACGCATTCTGAGAGTGCAAGCTCAAAACTCTACTCGCCCAGAGATTTGGCACTTGGACTTCATCCTACAATTTTCATCAGACATCTGGCGCATCTAATGAAATGCAAATGCCATGGCCTTTACCCTGTCCAGGCATGACATTAACGCCTTACATGCAACTATTGTCATTGTTTTCACTGTCATGGCCCGTGCATAGCACAATTGTTCTGATCACATCCAGTATCGCTGGATCAACTCTGGATCAAGATGAGACCCTAGATGAATTGGCTGAAATGTTAGTCTGCGATATTTCCACAGGAAGGCCTTGGCCTTTTGTGCTGGCCGCTATGAAGCATGAGATTTTTGAGTCTCTTCACAATCTATCGCATCCTGGTAGAAGAGCATCAATGACACTAGATATGGAACTCCTTACCTGAGCCCATCTTAAATGTGATGTTGGATTATGGGCAAGGATCTGCTTGCCGTGTCAATGCTCTAAAGTCTCCAGACACACAAAATCCAAACTGGGGGATTTTGTTGTTGCGGATTTCAGCATGTGCACCTAGACTCGATGGGCTCGCTTCCACTATCTTGGCGATATATTTATCTGCTCATGTGTGAAGACCAGACTACCAGGTGGCAGGAGGCCATTCCTATCACTCAAATCTCTGCGGAGATGGTCGCCAGGGCTTTTGTGGATAGTTGGATTCCATCTTTCAGTGTTCAGGTCACTATTACAATGGATCGAGGGTGTCAGTTCGAGTCGGAGTTATTCCAAGCTCCCACTGGTATTCTGGACACTACCCGTATTTGCACTGCAGCTCACCATCCGCAGGCCAACAGCCTCATTGAGTGTTTCCATTGTCTCTTGAAGGCAGCATTAGCAACACATTTGTAATGGCATCTTCGTGGAGCGAACATTTGCTGATGGTTCTCCTTGGAGTGCGTCCTGCTGTTAAGGCAGATCTTGGATGTTTGGCAGCAGAGCTAGTAATATGGCACTACTTTAACCTTACCAGGTGACTTTGTGAATCGGAGTCCAAGCAGATGCTCTATGATCCAGCTGGTTATGTTGATTGACTTCAGGAAAACATGAGATTATTCCAACCTACTCTATGCAGCAGGCATCACCTGCAATGCATGTGCCAAATGATTAATAATGCTGTACTCATTGATTTCTCTGGCACAACGCTGTTCGCAAACCACTTCAGCCCATTTACAATGGGCCTTTTCAGGTCTTACGAGGCCACCCGAAGATTTTTGTTATCGACAGGAATGGGAAAGCTGACATGGTTTCGATGGTTCATGTTCTGCATCGGAGTCAAGGTTAGAGGACCCGCCACACCCATGCCGGTCAGACCATGCCTCGCCTGTCTGGCACTTTCATTTGAGGTTGGCCTGAACTGTCAGCCCTCCAGACCATTATGTTCTAATCCGTCGCTTCCTCGCATGGCTTGGAGGCTGAGGGGGGAAGGGGGGGCTCACCTTCATCAGAAGGAGAGTGAGAGCGTCATGTGGCAGTGAGCCAATGAGAAAGTCAGAGGAGTTTAGTTGGGTGGTTTCCAGTGAATAATAAAAGAAAGTCCACTTTATGGTGAGCTGAAAGAAAAGAGTGAGCAAATTCTTTATTTGATCGTAAACTGTGATAAATCAATGCCGTTACACTCTTTTCCATCTCCCCTATGACTTTATTCTGTTCTACCCTTCTGCCTCTATCATCCTATTACAATAAAATACCCGGTATCCAGTACCTATGGTGATTGGTAGATGAAAGATAAGTGTGTTTTCCCTTTGCTTGAGATTGCCTAGTTGCATGGATAGGTGAACTAACGGCGAGGCACGCCAATTTAATACTTAAGTTTTTTTTAACCTATTTATTTTCCTCTATTTTTTTTGCCAATGGCTTGAGGCTGACGGTTATTGAATTCTAGATACCAGGTGTTTTACTGTATGTCTTACCTGTTAGCATGTCCTCCCCCCCCCCCCCCCACTTCTCCTTACCCCACCCACCCCCACCTCTTTATTCAGGCTCATGCCTAGTTTTCCACACTCCTGACAAACAGCTCAGGCCTGAATCGTCGACTGAATTTTGCTTCCAATGGACGCTGCGTGACCTACTGAGTTTCTCCGGCATTTTTGTGCACTGTTCTCCCCGCCCCACCAATTTTTTCAAGCCCTATCAAAGTTTTCTATAACTGCATCTGCTCTAAGCACCACAACCACTCCCTGAGCAAAGAAAATAAAACCAGAAGAAACAGAGGGAGTCACCAAAAAGTCCATGAACCCACTCTGTTATCTTCTTCCTTCTCCTGGGCACCTCATTTTGGTCTTCTGCTCATTCTAGACCATTGAACGCCATGACATCAAACAGGCCTGAAACGTACCTTTTACCTTTTACGATTTTTAGATAGAATTTGCGTGATTTTACTGGTCTGAAGAACGTCAGAGGTCTCAGCACTGGTCGTTCATATACAAACGATCAAAACCCAGGATCTCCGTTTCCTTACAGGCGTTTAGACAGCGCACCAGAAGTGCAGTAAATAAAGAAGTGGGACTTGCAACACACGTCCGCGATACATGCTGTTCAATAGCTCATTGTTCACAGATCACCTGCAGTTCACTTTAGACCTCAGGCACCCTGGGAAATTTACGCGGGCTCTAGGAGGTAAAATATTGCAATGGGAATGGCCCCCTCATTCCCATTCCGACCTTTATACACAGCACACGTTCTGTGAAAATCACAATAATTTCCTGGAACTCAGCAGCTGAATAAAGAAATACACATTTGTCTCCTATGGACGCTCTAAAGACCGGCTGAGTTCCTCCAGCATTTCAGTGTGTTTTTACTACCGTCACAGAGCCTGCAGACTTTCGTGTTTCTCTCTTTATTTATATCTCCACTTACGTTGAAGATTTTGTTTCGTTATACAAATGCTGGAATTCAGAAAAAAAAAGGGAAAATGCTGTTGCTTTAAGGTATGTCAATGCTTAGAGCTTGATAGATGTTGCTGGGTCTAATGAGGTGGGAGAGGCTGACACCTAAACTCCCGGGAGAATTGAAAGCTGAAGGGTGAACTTAAGAGCAATTAAGAAGGGGTAATAAAGGGATTGGCCCACAAATCTGGGAATGACTCCCACAGAATAAACTGTTCCAACTTGTAACTACAGTTATCACAGGAGTTTCTGCAGCATCACATAGCACAGAAATAGGCCTTTCTGCCCATCTAGTCCATGGGGAACTATTCGGCCAGGACCTATTGAGCTGCACCCAAGACCTTGGCCCTCCATACCCCTCCCATGGCAAAATTGAGCCTGCATTCGCCACTTCAGCTAGTAGCCCATTCCACAACCTCACTCTGTGTGAAGTCATTCCCACAAATCTTTTCACCTTTCACCCTGAATACGCCTGGGATTGTCTGATCTCGGAAGCTAAGCAGGCTCAGGCCTGGTCAGTCCTTGGAAGGGAGACTGCTCAGGAACACCAGGTGCTGTGGGTTCCTGTGAGGGGTGCTGGTCAAAATGACAAAAGTTAAATAATTTAATGTATGATGCCTTCTAAATGTAGTATTATGTGAAAACAATGGAACCTTTAACTGAGCCTATACTCAACTCCCCTTTTTATGAAGGCCAACATGTCATTAGCTTTCTTCATTGCCTCCTCTACCTGCATGCTTACTTTGAGTGACTGATGAACAAGGACAGCTAGATCTTGTTGTGTTTCCCCTTTTCCTAACTTGACATGATTGAGATAGTCATCTGCCTTCCTGTTGTTGCCTATCTTTGTTGGCATGAAGGGAAGGGTCTGTTTTCATGCTGTAGAAGTCTAAACCTTTATGACTCTCAATACATGTGCAAAAAAAAAATCCCACAGATATCCTGATGTGTTGGGAACCATGCCATTTAATTGAAAAACCTTCATTGAATTGGTGGAAGTATGTTCAATGCATTTTCTTATAAGCTATATACCCCATATCTCAGCTTGAACTGTTGCTTTTGAGATCATTTTAAGAAGGCAGTTAAGTGTCAAACATGCCCTGTTGGTCAGGAGCCGTGTATATGTTGGGATAGGTGAGGAATTCAAAGACTGGCCTTAGACCGTCGAGCTCAGTGGTTCTCAACCTTTTTCTTTCCACTCATATCCCACTTTAAGTAATCCCTATGCCATCGGTGCTCCGAGATTAGTAAGGGATTGCTTAAGGTGGGAAGGGAAGGTTGAGAATCACTGCTCTAGACCCAATTGTTATTAAGAAATATTTTGCGTGAGAAAAATTGCCATTGGCCCATTACCTTTGGAGTTAGGAATCCTGTCCTCTTGTTCTTGTCTTACCTAATCTCAGCAGAAAATGTCTGCTTTCATTTACTCTGTCTATTCCCCTCATAATCTTGTACACCCCAATTAAATCTCCCTTCATTCTCCAACCCTCCAGGGAATAAAGTCCTAACCTGTTAGCCTTTCCCTGTAACTCCTGATAAATCCCCTCAAAACATAATGGCTAAAAGTACTTGAAGAATTGCAGAGAGGAAAAAAAAGGTTTCTCGTTCGTCAGCTGAGTGAAAAATAAAATAAAAAGACAATTAAGTCCAGTGGTCAAACTCAGCGCCATATCCACCCAGCAGCTATCGGAAACCAGAGCAAAGACACAACTGCTGGAAGAAATCATTAGCTCAGTCTGTCCATTTCCCACCCATGGAGGGAAATGGACAGCCAGCTTTTTGGGGTTCACAGCCCTGCTTTGGATGACCGACCCGTCCATTGTTTGGGCTGTGGAAGGACACCAAAGCACTCACAGGAAACCCACACAGTCACAGGGAGAAGGTGAACATGTAAACTCCGCAGAGACATCACCAGAGGTCAGGATCGAACATGGATCACTAAATCCGTGTGGCTGCA
This sequence comes from Narcine bancroftii, assembly GCF_036971445.1. Lineage (NCBI taxonomy): Eukaryota > Metazoa > Chordata > Chondrichthyes > Torpediniformes > Narcinidae > Narcine > Narcine bancroftii. Next base: position 204,311,394 of record NC_091475.1, read on the forward strand.
GCTCTATCAGATGTGTCACTCTGCTTTAGACATTGGGTGGGGGGGGGGGGGGTGGTTTATAAACCAAATGGGAAAAAACCCTGTTGTTCACAATTCAAGGAACAAGCAGCCTCAAGCAACTGGCAAAAAAATTATGGTAAATAAATAGGTAAAAAAATACTGTCAAGCATTCAATACGCAAGCTCAAGCAACTTATCTGGCATTTACCATTTTCCACAGTTACTGGGTCCCATGGATTTCTACTGTATTGGTTCAAGCTGATAAACTGGTACAATTGAACTTCGAGGTTGGTGTTCCTTCAGCGAGAGGTCTTTTCTTCTCCCGAGGTCGGTGTTCCTTCAGCGAGAAGTCTCTTCTTCTTCCGAGGTCAGTGTTCCTTCAGCTAGAGGTCTCTTCTTCTTCCGAGGTCGGTGTTCCTTCAGCGTGAGGTCTCTTCTTCTTCCGAGGTCGGTGTTCCTTCAGCGAGAGGTCTCTTCTTCTTCCGAGGTCGGTGTTCCTTCAGCGAGAGGTCTCTTCTTCTTCCGAGGTCGGTGTTCCTTCAGCGAGAGGTCTCTTCTTCTTCCGAGGTCGGTGTTCCTTCAGCGAGAGGTCTCTTCTTCTTCCGAGGTCAGTGTTCCTTCAGCGAGAGGTCTTTTCATCTCCCGAGGTCGGTGTTCCCTCAGCGAGAGGTCTTTTCTTCTCCCGAGGTCGGTGTTCCTTCAGCGAGAGGTCTCTTCTTCTTCCGAGGTCGGTGTTCCTTCAGCAAGAGGTCTCTTCTTCTTCCAAGGTTGGTGTTCCTTCAGCGAGAGGTCTCTTCTTCTTCCGAGGTCGGTGTTCCTTCAGCGAGAGGTCTTTTCTTCTTCCGAGGTCAGTGTTCCTTCAGCGAGAGGTCTCTTCTTCTTCCGAGGTCAGTGTTCCTTCAGCGAGAGGTCTTTTCATCTCCCGAGGTCAGTGTTCCCTCAGCGAGAGGTCTTTTCTTCTCCCGAGGTCGGTGTTCCTTCAGCGAGAGGTCTTTTCTTCTTCCGAGGTCGGTGTTCCTTCAGTGTGAGGTCTTTTCTTCTCCCACTGCAAGATCTACAAGAAAAAACATAACAGTGGCATGATACAAAAAAAAGATGTGGTCAGTGAACATGCACCTGACACAATCACTGGCCCGGCAGTTAGCAAACCCATCCATTTGAGACCAGGCTTCACATTCTACACTACAGACATTTTCGACAGTCTTGTGGGCGTCAGAAGAAGAATATAAATTCCACCTGTTTAATTATATTATTGATACATTTTGTCCCTCATAAATCGTGGAATGAAAAGTCAGAGGTTTAAGATGCAGAATCAAAAAAGAGAATGCATTTCACATTCAAGCAGATTCCCTGGGGTATTTTGGAAGCGCTTGTAAGTATTTTGCTTCTAAATTAATTTCAGCACAGCTCATGAATCTCTGTGAAAATATCTTGTTCTGCTGTACACAGCTGGGCTCATGATCAAAGGATCCTCGATCTTCCCAGCTCTGATGACAGGAGAGGATGTGTAAGGCTAACTGTGCTGACGGATGTTTCAAGTATTTTCAGTTGGCCTTTTTCTTAAATTAATGTTTGTCTTCAGTTTTATTAAAATCCAGTGTCTGTTACAGGCACCTTTTTTTTGTAGCTTTATAAAAGATGAGGATCAGAGAGAAGATAAATGGCAATGGTCTTTCAACCACCCACCACCCCCCCCAACCCCGAGAGAAAGAGGACCTGAGACCTAAGAGGCAGCTTCTTTACACAGACGGTGGGAGGAATATGGAACAAGCTGCCAGAGGGCGTGGAGGAGGCGGGCACACAATAGACATCCCAATAAGCATTTTGACTGGTCTACGGTCCGGAAAGAAGGATATGGACCCAATGCAGGCAAACGAGACAATAGATAATAGGTGGAAGAGTAGGCCATACGGCCCTTTGAGCCAGCACCACCATTCACTGTGATCATGGCTGATCATACCCCATTAGTACCCTGTTCTTGCCTTCTCCCTACATACCTTGACTCCGCTCTCTTTAAGAGCTCCATCTAACTTTTTTGAAAGCATCCAGAGAATTGGCCTCCATGGCCTTCTGAGGCACAGATCCACAACCAAATGTTTTTTCTCAATTCCATTCTAAATGGCCTACCCCTTATTCTTAAATGGTGGCCTCTGGTTCTGGTCCCCAACATCGGTAACATGGTTCCTGCCTCGAGCATGTCCAATCCCTTAATATTCTTCCATGTTTCAATCAATTCCCCTCTTATCCATCTAAATTCCAGTGTATACAAGCCCAGTCATTCCAATTTTTCAACAATATGAAACTCCCGCCATCCCAGGAATTAACTCGTGATCCTACACTGCAACCTTCAGGAGAAAGAATGTTTTTCCTCAAAGTTATGGACCAAAACTATACACCAATACTCCAGGTGTGGTCTCAGCAGGGCCTTGCACAACTGCGGAAGGAACTCTCGGAGCCTATACTCAACTCCCTTTGTTATGAAGGCCAACATGCCATTAGCTTTCTTCGCTGCCTGCTGTACCTGCATGGTTACTTTGAGTGACTGATGAACAAGGATACCTAGATCTTATTGTGCTTCCCCTTTTCCTAACTTGACATGATTCAGATAGTCATCTGCCTTCCTGTTCTTGATTACCTTTGTTGGCTTGAACGAGTTGGGAAGGGTCTGTTTTCATAGAAACATAGAAGATAGGAGCAGGAGTAGGTCATTCAACCCTTCAAGCCTGCTCCGCCATTCAACGAGATCACGGCTGATCTTAAAGTTCAGTACCCCGTCCCCGCCTTCTCTCCGTAACCTTTAATACCCTTATACTGAAGAAATAGATCTAATTCCCTCTTAAATAGATTTAATGAACCTGCCTCTACTGCCCTCTGTGGCAATGAATTCCACAGATTCACTACCCTCTGGGTCAAGAAATTCCTTCTCATCTCGGTCCTAAATGGTTTGCCTATTATCCTCAAACCATGGCCCTGGGTTCTGGATTTTCCCATCCCTGGAAACATCCCATCTGCATCCATTCTGTCCAGTCCTGCCAGAATTTTATATGTCTCTATGAGATCCCCTCTCAATCTTCTAAGCTCCAGCGAGTACAATTCCAATTTGCGCAATCTTTCCTCATAAGTCATTCCTGCCATTCCAGGTATCAGCCTGGTGAATCGCCTCTGCACTCCCTCCATTGCAAGAACATCCTTCCTTAGATCAGGTGACCAAAACTGCACACAATACTCCAGGTGGGGTCTCACCAAGGCCCTGTACAGCTGCAGTAAGGTATCCTTGTTCCTCTACTCAAACCCTCTTGATATGAAGGCCAACATACCATTTGCCTTTTTAACCGCCTGCTGTATCTGCATGCTTGCCTTCAGAGACTGGTGTACAAGTACCCCTAGGTCTCTCTGCACTTCCCCATCTCTTAATCTATTGCCATTCAAATAGTAATCTGCCCTCCGGTTTGTATGACCAAAATGGATAACCTCACATTTATCCACATTGTAGTGCATTTGCCATGTATCTGCCCAGTCCCTCAATTTATCCAAATCACACTGGAGTTTCCTGACCCCCTCTTCCGTGCACACAACCCCTCCTAGCTTAGTGTCATCTGCAAATTTGGAGATATTACATCCAATCCCCTCATCCAGATCATTAATGTAAATTGTGAACAGCTGGGGTCCCAGTACAGATCCCTGTGGCACCCCACTGGTCACCGCCTGCCACTCAGAAAGCGAGCCATTTATCCCAACTCTCTGTCTTCTACCTGCCAGCCAGTTCTCAATCCACATCAGTGCTGTAGAAGTCTATGCCTTTATGACTCTCAATACATGTGCAACAAAAAATGCATCCCACACATATCCTGATGTGTTGGGAACCATGAAACCTTCATTGAATTGGTGGAAATATGTTTAATGCATTTTCTCATAAGTTATGTTCCCCACATCTCAGCTTGAACTGTTGCTTTAGAGATCATCTAAGAAGGCAGTTAAGTGTCAAACATTGTCCTGTGGGTCAGGAGTCATGTATATGTTGAGATAGGTGAGGAATGCAAAGACTGGCCTTTGACCGTCGAGCTCAGTGGTTCTCAACCTTTTTCTTTCCACTCATATCCCACTTTAAGTAATCCCTATGCCATCGGTGCTCTGTGATTAGTGAGGGATTGCTTAAGGTGGGATGTGAGTGGAAAGGGAAGGTTGAGAATCACTGCTCCAGACCCAATTGTTACTGGAATAATTTGCTTGAGAATAATTGTCATTGACCCATTTCCTTTGGAGTTAGGAATCCTTCCACATAACGAGCCAGTGAAGTACGGTTAAAACAGTGGTTTTCAAATGTTTTCTTTTCACCCACAAACCCCCTTAAGCAAACCCTTACTAATCTCAGAGCACTTATGGTGTAGGGAATACTTAAAGTGGGTGTGAGTGGGAAGAACCACTGAGCTAATGGCAGCTGCTTCCATGTTACCAATTTTCGAGGCATAGGTTACAGACTACGTGGAGGTGCATAGGAAGCAGGAACAGGAGTAGGCCAAAAATGGTCCATTGAGCCTGCTCCGCCATTCAATACAATCATGGCTGATCTAATTTATGACCTAACTCCACCAACCTGCCTTCTCCCCATATCCCCTAATTCCTCTATAATGTAAAAAATTATCTAACCAAATTTTAAATATGTTTAATGAGGCAGCCTCAACCACTTCCCTGGTTAGAGAATTCCAAACATTCACTAGTCTCTGGGAAAAACTATTTTTCCTCATCTCTGTCCTAAATCTACTCCCCCGAATTTTGAGACTGTGTCCTCTCGTTTTAGTTTCCCGGGCCAGCTCAAAAAACCTTCCTACATCTATCCTATCCATACCCTTCATAATCCTATATGTTTCTATAAGATCTCCTCTCATTCTTCTGAACTCGAGCGAATACAATCCTAGACGATTTAATCTTTCATCATAAGTCAACCCCTTCATCCCAGGGATCAACCTAGTAAACCTCCTCTGGACCATCTCCAAAGCCAGAATATCCTTCCTCAAATATGGAGACCAGAACTGGACACAGTACTCCAGGTGCGGTCTCACCAGTACCTTATACAATTGCAGCATGACCTCCCTACTCCTGAATTCAATTCCTCTCGCGATGAAGGCCCACATTCCATTTGCCTTCTTAATAACCTGTTGCACCTGCAACCTAACTTTTTGCGATTCATGCACAAGCCCTCCCAAGTCCCTCTGCACAACAGCATGCTGTAGTTTTTCACCCTTTAAATAATATTCAGCTCTTTTATTTTTCTTGCCAAAGTGGATAACCTCACACTGACTAACATTGTACTCCATCTGCCAGACCTTTGCCCACTCATCCAGCTTAACTATATCCCTTTGCAGACTCTCCACTTCCTCATTACAATTTGCTCTCTGCAAACTTGGCTCCACCACATTTTGACCTCTCCTCCAAGTCATCAGTGTAAATGCTGAACAGTTGTGGGCCTAACACTGACCCCTGCGGCACCCCACTTACCACTCTCTGCCAACCTGAAAAACTCCCATTTATCCTGACTCTCTGCCTCCTGTCAGACAACCAATTTTCAATCCAGGCCAATAGACTTCCCCGGACTCCACTTTCCTGCAACTTACTGAGAAGTCTCTTGTGCGGCACCTTATCAAACGCTTTCTGAAAATCCAAATAGACAACATCAACCAGTTCCCCTCTATCCACCGCACCCATTATATCCTCAAAGAATCCTAACAAGTTTGTCAAACAAGATCTTCCCTTTCTAAAACCATGCTGCATCTGCCTGATTGAACCCTTACGTTCCAAAAGTTTCACTATTTCATCTTTAATGACGGCTTCAAGCATTTTTCCAACTATAGACGTCAAGCTAATTGGCCGATAATTTCCAGTCTTCTGCCTACATCCCTTCTTAAAAAGTGGCGTGACATTTGCTATCTTCCATTCTGCCGGGACCTGCACAGAATCCAAGGGATTTTGTTATATGACCACCAATGCATCAACTATAACTTTTGCCATTTCCTTCAGAACCCTTGGATGCATATCATCAGGACCAGGTGATTTGTCTGGCTTTAGTCCCATTAGTTTCTCCATCACTACTTCCTTTGTAACAACTACTTTATCAAGGCCCTCCCCAACATTCGCATCCTTAACTCCGCACTTGGGCATGCTGGACGTGTCTTCCACCGTGAAGACTGACACAAAATATTTGTTCAATGCCTCGGCCATTTCCTCATTTTTTGCTACCAGTTTTCCTTTCTCATCCTCCAAGGGTCCTATGTTAACTCTGGCCACCCTCTTCCGTTTTATATATTTATAAATTTTTTGCTTTCTGTTTTTATATTTTGTGCCAATTTACTTTCATAATCCTTTTTCCCATTTCTTATTACCCGCTTTGTAACCCCTTGTTGTCTCTTAAAGTTTTCCCAATCTTCCAGTTTCCCACTGCTCTTTGCAGCTTTGTACACCTGCGCCTTCAATTTTATATTCTCCTTTATTTCCTTTGTTAACCACGGTTGATTTTTCTCTCTCTTGCTGCCCTTTTCCCTGAACGGAATATATTTTTGTTGAGCATTACAAAATATTTCTTTGAAAATCTTCCACTGTTCCTCAACTGTTTCATCAATTAGCCTGTGCTCCCAGTCCACTCTGCCCAATTCCTCCCTCATCCTATGGTAGTCACCCCTGTTGAAGCATAATATATTAGTTTTAGATCTAACTATTTCCCCTTCCATCTGAATGAGAAATTCAATCCTACTATGATCGCTATTTCCCAGATGGTCTCTGACTATTACATCATTTACTCTACCTATCTCATTGCACAACACTAGATCCAGGAGAGCATTTTCTCTTGTGGGTTCCTTAACATGCTGCTCAAGAAAGCTATCGCAGATGCATTCTATGAAGTCCTCTTCCAGACTCCCACGACCAACTTGATTTTCCCAATCTATGTGGAAGTTAAAGTCCCCCATGACGACTGCCGTATCATTATTACATGCCTCACTTATCTCTCTATTTATTTCCTGTGCCACTAAACTATTGTTATTTGGTGGGCGATAGATAACACCCACCAATAATTTTTTCCCTTTGTTATTCTTTATCTCTACCCAAATGGACTCAACATTATGCTCTTTAGATCTTATATCATCCCTCACTACTGCCTGGAGCTCATCTTTGATTAAGAGTACAACTCCACCTCCCTTACCATCCTGTCTATCTCTGAACCACCTGATACCCTTGAAAGTTTAATTCCCATTTAGGGTCACCTTGTAGCCATGTTTCCGTGATGGCGACCAAATCATAGGGATGGGTACCGATTTGTGCCTCCAGTTCACTAACCTTATTTCTAATACTGCGGGCATTCGGATAAAGTGCCCTTATGCTCTTTGTCCTTTTAATATCTAGTGACTTCTGTAACCTTTTCTTTTGATTTTTCTGCCCACTATTTTTCTTTGTAATTTTCTTAACACTCTCATTGACCTGAAAACTCACTGCACCATCTGATTTTTTACTTTCTCCTCCCATCATTACTTTTCCTATTTTACTTTTCCTGCCCATTACCTTATCTTCCCTACCCTTTTCCCTATCACTCTGGTTCTCATACCCCTGCCAAATTAGTTTAAACCTTGCCCCACTGCTGTACCAAACATGCTTGCCAAAACGTTGACACCTTTTGGATTTAGATGCAACCCGTCCCTCTTGTAAAGATCATGCCTTCCCCAAAAGAGATCCCAATGATCCAAGAAGCCAAATCCTTGCCTTGTACACCAGCCCCTCAGCCACACGTTCATTTTCCTTATCCTTACATTCTTTTCATCACTTGCTTTTGGAACAGGTAGTAATCCCGAGATCACCACCCTAGCGTTCCTGTCTTTCAGCTTTCGTCCCAGCTCACTGTAATCTCTTTTCATTATCTCCTCCCTTTTCTCGTCAATGTCGTTTGTACCCACATGTACCAAGACATCAGGCTGCTCTCCCTCTCCTCTCAGAATATTTTGGACCCGATTTGTTATATCCCGTATCCTTGCACCAGGGAGGCAGCACACCATGCGGGTATACTTATCTGGCTCCAGAACCTCCTGTCTGTACCCCTGACAATGGAGTCCCCAATAACTACTGCATTTCTCCTTTTCCTTTTCTTTTGCACCACTCTGCCAGGCTCATTGCCATTGACCTGGTGCCCGTGGCCATCTTCTGTCCGGTCATCTCCCTCAACAGAATCCAACACAACATAACTGTTGCTGAGTGGGATAGTCACTGGTGAGCTCTCCATTTTTCTCGCTTTTTTCTTTCCCCCCCTGATGGTTTCCCACTTACCCGACACGGGTTCTGAAGTATTTATCAGCCTGAAAGTCAAGTCGATTAACTCCTCACTCTCCCTTACAAGCCGCAGGTCATCAATCTGCAACTCCATATCCCTAATTCGCTCCCTTAGTAACTGCATCTCGGTACACCTGGTGCAGATGTGGCCATTTGGGAGGGTGGAGGTCACCCATTGTACCCACATCTGACACCCAGTACAGAGCACTAACCCTATCGGCATGACTCTGAATACGAAGGGAAATCACTCAGCTTACCTTTTTCACTGCTCCACTCACTCACTGAGCCACTCCTCACTGGCCGCTCCCTCCCCTTTCACTCCTTTTATTGGCCCCTTGACCAATTAACCCTGTCACTTTCAGCAAGCTCCTCCTCCTCTGACTCACAGCCCAACTCTCTCCAAGCTCCTCCTCCGACTCCCAGCCGAACCAAGTAGGCCAAAGTCAGCATGGTTTACTCGAGGGAAAATGTTGCCTGACAAACCTAATGCATTTTTTTGAGGAAACCACAAGTAGGCCACACAAAGGAAATGGAGTGGTTGTTGGAACTTTGGACTTGCAAAAGACCTTTGACGAGGTGTCACACTGGAGTCTGCTTAACACGATGAGCAGCCAAGGAATTATAGGAAAAATAGACCCTTGGGTAGTGCATTTTCTGATTGGCAGGAAACAGAGAGTGGGAGCCTATTTTCACTCACTACTCGTTACCAGTGGTCAGTGTTGGGGAAATTTCTTTTTAATGATTTGGATTGTGGAATAAATGGCTTTGTGTCTAAGTTTGCAGATGATACAAAGGTAGGTGGAGGAGCAGGTAGAGAGGAGGAAGAAAAGAGACTGCAGAGAGACTTAGGAGCATGGTCAGAGAAATGGCAAATGAAATATAATGTTGGAAAGTGTATGGTCAAGCAATTTGGTAGAAGAAATAAAAGGGCAGATTAATATTTGGATGAGTCATGAAGGCAAATGTAATGTTGGTATTCATAAAAAGAATCAGAATCAGAATTTATTGTTATGAACATGTCACAAAATATGCTGTGTTGTGGCAGTATTACTGTGTAAATATTGCTATAACATTACACATAGTCCCCGACTTATAACCGTAATGGGAACAGGGGGATTGGTTGTAACTCGGGTTTGGTCATAAGTTGGGAAAATTGAGACTTCAGGCTGCTGTGGAGAATAGGAACCTCGGGCTGCTGGGGGGGACGAGCACCTCAGCCTGCCGTGGGGAATGGGGAATGGGGACTTCAGGCTGCCGCTGGGGAACAGGGACTATGGGGTCCCACAGGGAATAGGGACTTCAGGCTGCCGTTTGGAGGGGGGGAGTGGGGAACGGACACTTCAGGCTGCCACGAGGGAGTGGGAACCTCAGGGTGCCACAGGAAACAGGGAATGGGAACTTCAGGCTGCTGCCAGGATCAGGAACCACTGTATACAGTACTTTTAATACATAATATAAGCTAGAAAAGTAGTTTATGGGGACCTGGGGAACCTTGTGCAGGATACCCTAAAGGTTAACCATCAGGTTTGATCAGCAGTAAAGTTTGTAACAATTGTAACAATTGGCATTGTTACAGGGTATATTATATATTAATATGTCTTTAAAAGAGATAGACTCGGGGCGGGGGGTTGGTTTAGTGTAGGTCACTTCACAAAAGACATCTCATTTAAAGTGCAAGAGCTTTGCTGAAAGTGAGATATTGAGGCATCAAGTGCCTTTGCGAAGACAATGAAACTACTTTGGAAGGAGCTTTAGAAGCAGGTGCAAATGGAGGAGTCCTTGCTCAAATGCTGATAAGATCTTTCAAAGATTGAGAGAGAGAGAGAGAGACAGAGAGAGAGAGAGAGACAGAGAGAGAGAGAGACAGAGAGAGAGAGAAAAAATCAGTTAAAAACAGTCCTGCAATGGCTTTTGGAAGCTTGTGGAAAACCCCATTTTTGAAGATGGGTTGTGAGTTCTGAGTTCAACCTGTTGAAAACCCTCATAGACCTTTCAAGAGGAAATGGCTGGCTAGAAATAAGGGAAACAAGAGGAACTCAGTGGTGACCTGGAAGAAGAGGTTATCATTTGGAAAACCCATGACGGAACAAGATTCTTTGGCAAGACACTGAAATGGCTGATCAGAGGGAATCAGCTTGTCCATGTCCAATGAGCAACAAATCTCTCTCTGAAACCAAGAAAAAGCACCAGAGCCTGGTGAAAATTCATAAATGTTAAATTTTGTGCACAGAATAAGAATTGCCTGATAGCGGTGAACTTGGAGGAGTGAGGAGTGAGATTGGACTGTGAATCAAAGAATTTTCCTGAACATATATATATTACATACTCATGCATTTAGAATTAGAAGGGGGTTAAGGTAATAGCAATAAATTTGATCCTGTTTTCATGCTTAAAGAAAATGAAAAGCAACTTTTGTTTTAGTCACCATTTGTCGGTGAATTTCTATTGCTGGTGGGTTTTGGGGTCCTCTGGGCTCTTCTTTTCAAGAGGAGTAGTATACAAGAATAAGAATGTGTTGATGAGGCTCTATGGGGCACTGTTGAATCCTCATTCGGAGAACTGTGTGCAGTTTTGGGCCCTTAGAAGGGATGTACTGATGTTGGAGAGAGTTCAGAGAAGATTTACCAGGATGATTCCGAGAATGCAAGGGCTAACAGATAAAGAGAGTTTATCGGCTCTTGGACTGCATTCTTTGGATTATAGAAGAATGAGAGGGGATCTCATAGAAACGTTTTGAACGCTGAAAGGATTGGACAGAGTAGATGGGAATAATGTATTTCCCTTAGTGGATGAATCCAGGATGAGAAGGTACCCATTTAAAACAGAGATGAGGAGAAATGTCTTTAACTAAAGGGTCATGGATTTGTGGAATTCATTGCCACATACAGCTGTGGAGGCCCGATCATTGGGGGAGATTGATAGGTATCTAATTAGTCAAGGGATATGGGGAAAAGGCTGGAAATTGGAAATTGATGGGAAAATGTTTTAACTCATGGTGGAATGGCGGAGCAGACTCGATGGGCCAAATCGCCAGAGCATCGCACAAATACCTCTGCCTTCTCGGAGACCCATCATCATTTACTGCTCTCTCAGAAGAGGAGCCAACATACGTAAGGTCTCATCCCACCCTAATAGCACTCTATTGACCCTCTTTCTGTCAGGAAGACGATTCATGAGTGTGAAGACACGAATGACCAAACTCAACAACTGTTCCTTCCCCCCCATAACTAGATCCTTGAATGAACCTCATCCTGCTAAATTGCACATTTATTTTGCTCTGTTCTAACTGATCTCTCTGCATCTCTTCACTCTGCACTCCAAACACGGCACTTCTGTGCAAAATGATGAGGGGTTTAGATGGGGTAAATGCAAGCAGTCTTTTCTCACTGAGATTGGGTGAGATAAGAACTCAAGGACATGAGTTAAAGAGGAAAAATGAAATGTTTAAAGGGAACATTGGAGGGAATTTCTTCACGTAGATTGTGGTTAGTGCAGCGACTCACATCTTTTTCTTTCCACTCACATACCACCTGAAGTAATCCCTTACTAACCGCAGGGCACCGATGACATAGGATATCAGGGATTACTTCAGGTGGCATGTGAGTGGAAAGGAAAAGGTTGAGAACCACTGGGTTAGAGTATGGAATAAGCTGCCAGCTGAAGTAGTGAAGGCAAGCTCAGCTTTGATGGATATCTTTTATGGATATGTACATAAATGGGAGGGGGATGTTCCAGGTGCAGGTCAATGGGACTAGGCAGAATAATGGTTCAGCACAGACTAGATGGAAGAAGGGCCTGTTTCTGTGCTGAAGTTTTCTATGTCTCTGTACTGTGTAATTACTGTTGTACTATGTTTGGGTTGACAAGCTGGACAGCTCCCAAAGTCAATTTTCTAACTTCACTTCAGTATACGTAACAATAAACTTGAACAAATGGTTTGCGCCCAGCAAACAGAACCTTCTTCATATCATCCTTGACTCTCTTGCTAAATATCTTAACCTTTAAATCTTACGCTAACCTTTAAAACTGATGATTAAACCAAATCGCTCTCAAGGAGAGCACTGGGGGAAGAAGGAGAGGGTCCACAAATGCACGGATCCTTGCTCCAGAATGCCTCTGCTCTCACCTGAAACTTTGTGCAGTGACTTTTTACTGTCTTTGGTCGTAAGCCTGATTCATGCTTGCACAGAGGCAGAAATGTGAAAACTGGACTTCGACCAAAGTGGCATTTTCGAAGCAATATGCAGGCGTGTTAGCCATTAGTAATCAGTAATCAATCAGTTGCTCCCATTTCATCGCTTGCAATCTCAAAGTCCTACAGCAGAGTACAGGCCATTTTTGATGCAAAACCAACCAAACAGGAGTTTTCAAACTTTTTCATCCCATTCACATCCCACCTTAAGCAATCCCTTACTAATCACAGAGCACCTATGGCATAGGGATTACTTAAAATGGTTTGTGAGGGGAAAGAAAAAGGTTGAGAACCACTGTTCTAAACTCTTCCTATCCATATATTTCTCCAAATATAACCTTATAACATATAACAATGACAGTACGGAAACAGGCCATCTCGGCTCCTCTAGTCCGCACTGATTTAAATGAACTCCACTAGTCCCACCAACCTGCTCCCTCTCCATAACCCACCCTCACATCCGTGCACTCATCCAACCTTCTCTTAAATATCCTATGAATGTCTTAATAAAGCCCAATTATATACTTCACTGGCATCTCATTCAAGATACAAGCCACACTTTGAGTACAAATGTAACCCCTCAGATCAATATGGATTAGTGCAGGGCGGCACGGTAAGAGTAGCTGTTACAGCACCAGCCATCTCAAAGCCAGCCGCATCTGTAAGGAGCTTGTATGTTCTCCGTGTCTGCGTGTGTTTCTTCTTCAAAATATATGGGGGTGGGGGGGGGGGGTTGTAGGTCATTTGGGTGGAATCAGGCAGCTTGGCTTCGTGGCCAGGAAAGGACTGTGACTGCGCTGAATGTCTTAATTTAAACTTTGATCGAAAAACTGAGCGAGTTTTGTAAAAATCTGGTTAAGTCATAACCAGAGAATTTTGTGCCATTCCAATCAATGCCTGTCAGGACACATAGGGTTCATTGAAAAGATTAGGGGTAGGTTTTGAGTTTGTGTGGACTTTAAATTTGTCTTTGGATCATGCGAGACAAAAGCAGATCCTTCCACCCAATGTGTCGACGCCAACCTTCAAGTACTTGTGTCACATGAATGCTTCACTCGTGCCATTCTACTCCCTCAAATTCCCCCCTCCCCCCACCCCACAATCCTCCTATTCCCCTACAGAGGTGCAGTACCCACATCATCAGGACATGAGAGACAGGCACATCCCCCCAAAAAAAATCCACATAGTCACAGGCAACGTGCAAACTCTACACAGACAGTGCCGCAATATGCCTGAGCATGAGAGTTCATTGTCTTATGCATTAATACAACGTACAGATGCAATGAAATTCTTTCTTGCTGCAGCCACACAGATATGTAAGATAGACTGACAACAGTAGTAGAAATTGAATTACTAATGTATGTCATGACTGAGGAAAAGTGATATTACATATGATAAATAAATGTTCACAGTATTAAACCAGTCATTGAGCTGTCAGACAGCAGATTTTTAAAAAGCACCACTCTATCTTCTCCTGTTCCATGTATTGCTCCATTTACGATTAAACTGTAAGGATTTAGCATCCAGGGATTAGAGATTTTCACCATGAGGTTAGCTGGGAGAATCTGCGGGAATTCTCCTTGGATGAAAAGAGGAAACTGGGAGCTTTGATGGGGATCAAACCAGATCGTGACAGGTTCAGACAAGTAGAAGCTCTTGTCCACCTGGCGGCAGAGTTTTGAGTGCTTTGAGTGAGAGACCTAGGGTAGGTGAGGATGAACATTTCACAAAGTACTTGGCAATCATACAGGATTTTCTTCCTGAGCAGCAGAAGATGTGGAGACAATCAACAGTTTCAGAAGGAGATTGAATGAGCGGAAATTTGAATGATTATGGGATAGATCATGGCTATGGACAGACAAGACTGATCTGCAGAGAGCCAGCTCAGACTCAGTGGGATGAATGCCATTTTTATGTGCTGACTTGATTGAAGAATCTATGAAAGGATCTGAATGAATGGTAAAGATTTGCAGCTAATTATAGTATGTGGAATCCTTGACATGTTCAGTGAAAGCATGGCGACACAAGAGAGACAGAAGATGCCATTCCAGAGGCTTCTTTTTCTCCTACTGATGCATCTTGACCCCCTGAGTTCCTCCAGCAGACTGATGTTTAAGGGAAGAATATTCTGGAACAAGAAAATATATGGATTTTATTATGTAATGAGCATTCTAGGACTTGAAGCAACAGAGGGAGAAACTCATCCATGTTTCTTTACATTTATCATCACCGCAAGACCAGCATTTATTGCCCATTCTCAAATGCCATTGAGAAGGTGGTCATGCAAAGGTTAAAACCTTGTGTTTTAGATTTGTAGTTTATTTTGTGCCTTTCCCTTTAAGAAAAATTATTGTTTGTAGTGTTACCATGGTGACTATGATGTCATATGTCATAATATCCAAGTGGACCGAGAGCTTGCATCACATTCTTCAAAGAATTATGACAGAGATATAAGCTTGAGATATAACCATATGACCATATAACAATCACAGCTCAGAAACTAGCCATCTCAGCCCTTCTTGTTCGCACCGAACCAAAATCTCTCCTCTAGTCCCACCTACCTGCATCCTGCCCATAGCCCTCCATTCCCTTCCCATCCATATACCTATCCGATTTTTCCTTAAATGACAAAATGGACCCTGCTGCCACTACTTCTCCCAGAAGCTCATTCCACACAGCCACCACTCTGAGTGAAGAAGTTCCCCCTCATGTTACTTCTAAACTTTTGCCGCTTAACTCATGACCTCTTGTTTCAATCTCTCCTACTCTCAATGGAAAAAGCCTTACCACTTCTCTTTGAATTCATCTTATTTTCTCTATTTCTTCTTCTATCTGTTTAAAGTTGAATATTGTTATATCGTTATACAGTTTGCTTTGTTTAATCATCGTAATGAAAATCTCAATGTGAAGTTATGCAAAATATTTATTCATTTCATCAATGAATTAAAGCTACTTAAAGCTGCAACTACAAAGTTTGGTTTGTTGGATTAATAAGATTGCAATTCGGAATATCTTCACTCACGTTTCTTTGAAGTTGACACGTTTTGAAATTGGGAAATATTAGAACTTGGACAGTGTTGTTTATAGGTAGTGCACCAGCTCACAGAACATGGAACATGAGAGCACAGCGCAGGCCCTTTGGCCCACGATGTTATGCTGACCTATATAAAGACAATAAGACATAGAAGCAGAGATAAGAGATTCAGCCCATTGAGTCTGCCCTGCCATTCTCCAACTCAGCCCCTCTCTCTGACCTTCTCCTTTTGATGCCTTTTAACAATAAACTCCTGCCATAAATATAAACAATGATCTGGTTTCCAAGCCACCTGTGTCCACAAATTCCATAGATTTACCACCCTCTGGATAAAAAAAAATCATTCCCATCTCTGTTCTAAGTTGACCGCCTTCAATCCTGAACTTGCACCTACTCAATAATCTAAACCCTCCCTACCTCACACCCATAGCTCTCTATTTTTCTTGTATCTATGTGCCTATCTAAGAGTTTCTTAAATCCCCCTATTGATTCAACCTCCACCACCACCCCTTGTAATGCCTTCCTGTGTAAAAAAAATGTTACCCCTGATATCTCCCCAAAACATTGAGGTCTACAAGATTACGATAGGCATAGATAAGGTGGACAGACAGCACCTTCTCTTAGGGCAGGATCAGGAAACACCATAGGGAAGATGTTCAAAGTTAAGGGAGGTAGGTTTAGGAGAGATGTCAGGGGTAAGAGTTATGGGTGCCTGGAATGCCTTGACGGGAATGGTGGTGGAGGCTGAAACATTTGGGCCATTTAAGAGGCTCTTAGACAGGCAGATGGATGAAAGAAAAATAGAGGGTAACGAGGTAGGGAGGGTTTAATACTTTTTTTTAGGAAGAAATATATGGGTCAGTGCAACATCGAGGGATGAACTGTGCCATAGAGCATTCTTCCCCTCACCTTACACGGATGACTGCTAATATTCAAGGGCTTTGTGGAGTCCTTCTGATGATGGTACCACCCCATGGAGAGGAGTACCCTTTTGAACTGGGAGTTCCAAGTTGGTGAAGGAAGAGTGAACTATTTCCAAGGCAAGGTGGTACGGGTCCTTATGTGAGATCTGTGGTTTGCCTGTGTTAAGGAAGGCAGATGTTGCAAGAGGAATGCAGACCCTTTACTAAGTCTATGCTTAATGCAAATAAACCAAGGCTAAATTTATCCGGGGGGGCATGGCTTAACCTTTGATTCTAAAGGTGGCAATACTGAAGATGTCCCCCTTGTCAATCAGCAGTTTCTACAGGTGCACCGCCGAATGGAGACCTGCTGGATGCATCACAGCGGGGGATGGGAGCTGCTCTGCTCAACATTGGACCATGCCGCAGAAGGTAGTGAGTTCAGGACATCATGCAAACTTCCCTCCCTACATGGACTCCAACTGATCTTCTCCTGCCGAGGAAGGGCCCCCAACACACCAAAGGAGCCAACCCACCCTAGAAACCTTCCCATCCCATCTGGGACAATGCTCAAAAGCAGGTTTAAACCCTGTAGCCATTAGGCTCCTGAATACACAGTTTTTTCATGTGGCCTTTATTACAAGCCCAGAGGACCCCAAAACCGAGCAGCAATAGATATTCACCATGGTAAATGGTTACTTAAACAAAAGTTGCCTTTAATTATCTCTAAACATGAAAATAGAATCACACTTTAACTTATCACTATTAACTTAACTAACCTAACTTAACCCCCTTCTAATTCTAAGTGCAGGTGTGTGTAATGTGTGTGTAAGTTCAGAAAAGTTTTTTGGTTCACAGTCCAATCTCTCTTCTCATTCCTCCAAGTTCACTGGTTGCAGGCAATTCTTATACTGTGCACAGAATTTAACATGTATAAAGTTCAGCAGGCTTTGGTGCATGAAAGGTGGATGGTTACCACTCAGTAAGGTTCTTGTCAGTTTTCAGAGAGAGATTTGTTATTCCAGGACACCCACAACTGATTCCTTTTCAATCAACCACTTCAGTGTCTTGCCGAAGAAACTTGCCCCTTCAGGGTTCTTCGGATGATAACCTCTTTCTTTCAGGTCACCACAGATTTCTTTTTTGTTTTTTTCTTATTTAAAGTGCATGAACCACAAGGGCTTTGACAGGCTGAATTAAGAACTCACAACCAAAATGGGGCTTTGCACAAGCTTTCCAGCTTGTCCTGCTCCAGTCCCAGTTGCTGCTGCTGTTGACTGTAAAACTGTAGAACTGATTTCCGTCTCTCCCTCTTTATCTCTTTCTCTCTCTCACACACAGAGAGAGAAAAGCCTGTTTGACTCTTTCTGCTTTCAAAACCACCTGACCCTCATAGAACAGCAAGTTTCACTCCAGACAATCTGCGGCTCCGACACGTTCTTTCATTTGTTTCCGTTTTTGTGAACAACAATCCATTAGTGAAGTCTCTTGGGCACTTTCCAAACCTTTTGTATAGGGTCTGAGGCCCCAACATGTCTAGCATGAGTAGAGTTCTAGTATTTTAAATAAGATCTGTTTTAAAGTGTTTGTATGTGACCGACACTGAAAAACCTGCCTAAAATTATTGCCCCAAAACATATCAATAATCTTGTTTGGCACTCATTGATCTTCCTTTTAGCTGTAACTACCTACTCTGTAAAATATGCTCTTTACACGGCTGTATGAATGTTTGAGATAACTTGTTAGACTGCTGGCAGCAAAACGTTTTTTTTTAATATATAAGGCTATGTTATAAATTTAAATTCAAAATTTTAAATTTAGACATATAACACAACAACAGGCCATTTCGGCCCACAAACCCATGCTGTCCAATTACACCCAATTGACCTACAAACCTCGGTACATTTCAAACAGTGTGAGGAAAACAAAGCCCCAGCAGGAAACTCACACTGACGCGGGAGAACGTACAAACTCCTTTGAGACAGCGCTGGATTTGAACCCAGACCCCAATCGCTGGCACTGAAACAGCATTGCACTAACCGTTGCGCTAACTGTGCTGCCCATAAAATAACCAGAGAAAACCCACCCATGCACGGGGGGATTGTACAAACTCTTTACAGTCAGCGCCAGATTTGATCCCGTGTCCCAGTCGCTGGCACTGTAACAGCATTGCGCTAACCGCTACACTTAACCGTGCCTCTAAAAAGAAATGATTAACATAAACTTCATCAAAACTTCACGCAACTTACAACATTTTCTTTCGTAAAGAAGAATAAAGGGTTATGGGTGTGAGGTAGGGAAGGATTATATTGTCGGGAGTAAGTTCACCTGTTTCGGCGCAACATCATGGGCTGAAGGACCTGTACTGTGCTGTAATGCTCTATTACTCTATACCTCATCATGGGATCACTGGTACTAATTTTGGGGCAGGGAAAGGGACCCACAATTTTGATGTGGACATGGCGTGATACCCATTGATGCGCAGATGATGCCAAGTGACGCGCCAAGATTGAAAACCAAGAGGCAAATTTGCTCTCTCCCGTTTACAAAAGGGATCTTGCATTTGTGTCAGTAAGATGCCAGTTACTTGGTTCAGTGATGCAGTAGATTAGATATTTCAAATCATAAACCTCTGTCCTTTAACTGAACTGGCATAGTCATTTCAGTGTGCTGCTGCAGTAGAATTTTACACGTGTACATGCCAATCAAACGGGTCATCACCAAGAAGAAATCCGCAAACCTCTTATCAGAGACCTGCTTTTAGGCTCAAGATAATATAACTCGCTATAAATTATATCAGATCGCAGCGAACTATTACAGCGATACAATTTTCAAAATGCAGTAGATCAACATTCAGCAATGTTTGTTTAGTTTGTTGACACCTGGATCAGTTTAAGATGGTAATTTAGGATGTCATACTGCCTAATGCAGATTGCACTTGAGAATTAAGCAAGAGGAAGAATCCACATGAATCGAAACATGAAATGTAGGAGATTGGAAATAAAAACGGTAAATTCTTGTAATTTGAAGTAAGTAGAGAGAGGAATGGTGGTGGGGGGGGAGGGGGGGCTAAGATTTCAGGCCCATGATCTCATGGCTGAATGATAACAGTAAAGAAGGAGTTGACCAGATGCAAGACACAAACATGCTGGAGATGTGTGTGCACTCTGTTCTGGACGGACACTGCTTTGTTGAGTTGTACCTGTACAATCAGGTGATAATAAACTTGAACTTGAAACTCAGCAGGCCATACAGTATCTACAGGAAGTAGCAAGGACCTACAACATTGGATGTGGCAGTACGAGGCTGAGTTTTTTCCAGCACATTTGTGCATTGCGCAGGAAAGAAGGAGACCATTTGGACCATCGTTGATTTACTGACTCTCACGCAGTGGAACTCACCAAATGCAGGCTTCTGTTTCAAAACCTTCCAAATTCTTTCCTCACTGGACATGTATCCAATTCCCTCTTGAAAGCTACAATGGAACTTGTCTCCACCACATTAACAGGCACTCTACTCCACATTCCAACCACAAGTTGCATAGTATTTTAATCTTATTAATTCAAATTCATTGTCATCTGATTGTACAGATACATATAAAACCCTACGAAACAGCATATCTCCAGACCATAGTGACCACAGCACACCCCACCCTCAAATGTGTCACTATTATTTCTCTTCCCTTCCATTTTTGTATCGGTGGCCTCTCATACTCAATCTCTCCACACAGGGAACAGCCTTCCCCTGTTCATTCAGCTCAGTCCACATTTTTGCCTGCGCCACCTCCTCGTCACCAAAGGAAACAATCCCACCCTTTCCAATCCCTCCTTGCAGCTGTAGTCTCTCATGCCAGGAGGAGCTTTGCATTAAACAATATTTGCTTCTCATCTGGTCAAATTTAATCTACACTTTTCATTACATAGATTCTACAAAAGTGTACAACCAATCTGCAGAAATGATAGAGCTCCATAAATGCCCTTTGGATCTGGACTTTCCCCAGAGAAGAAACATCTTCTCAGCATTTTCCTGTGTAGTTACTAAAGAATTTTATATGTTTCAATAAAATTATCTTCTAAACCCTAGTAATTAAATTCCCTTCCTGTCATCAGAAGAAAATTTGAGATATGTGGTGCGTTGAGGTGGCAGCGAGCAAGCACAAAACTCAAAAGACTGTACAACAGGCTTTATTCAGGTAAAAGTCTGAACACCAGTTCATGCTTCGGTGGCTCCCATGTGACTGGGTCAGGAGGAGCTGGCTCAGGTCTATATTCAGGTCAGCTGATTGACAGCCACCTAGGTGGAGTCAGCTCCTTAGGTGGTCTTTCTGCGTGTATAGAGATCACCCCCTACAGTAGGCTGGTGGTCGTATCACCACAGAATAATCCTGGTGAACCTCCTCCAATGCCCTTCCGTCAATAGGGGAATAGGTTCACAGTACTCTTGACTGGATCTCACAAATGTCTTGTTGCCTTCATAAAAATCCTGACTATTATCCTCCAACCCCTTTAAAAATAAGTATGTTTATTCTTTTCCGATTGCACAAGTACAACCTCACAAAACAGTGTTCTCTGGTGCCTGGTGCAAAACATCAGACACACAACCAGACCAACCATATGCATATGCAGGACAAATGCGTGTTTCTAAATATAAATAAATAAATGTTGTTTTGTACATACGAGACTCTCTGATGGTTAGTACGAGCAGTTCCTTTGGCCGTTCTGTGTTCTCGCTGCTTGGGGGAAGAAGCTGTTCCTCAGCCTGGGGGTGATCCTCCTGTGTCTCTTTCCTGATGGGACCTGCTGAAAGATTCTGTGCGTGGGGGTGGAAGGGGTCCTCGAAGATTTTGCTCACCCTCTTCAGACAATGATCCCGGTAGATCATATCGATGGGGTCCATGGGTGGGGGAGGGGGGTGGTGAAGAGCGAGACCTATAAGGGCCAATTGCATTATCTAGAGTACAGAGAAAGATTGAGTGGACTGGGTCGTAGAAAGTTGAGGGGGGATTTGATAGAGGTATTTAAAATAATGAGGGGGATAGACAGAGTAGATGTCAGAAGTCTCTTGCAATTGAGGGTAGGGGAGATTGGAATGAGGGGTCATAAGTTAAGGCGTTAGGGGACAAAACTTTAGAGATAACATAAGAGGAAGCTTCTTCACTCAAAGAGTGGTGGCTGAGTGGAATGACCTTCCGGAAGAGGTGGTTGCAGCAGGGTCAATTTTGTCATTTAAGAGGAGGTTGGACGATTGCATGCATGGGAGGGGATTGGAGGGTTATGGGCAGGGAGCAGGTAGGTGGAACTAGAGGGGTTCACTTAAATTGGTGCAGACTAGAGGGGCCAAGATGGAGTGTTTCTGTACTGTAATTGTTATATGGTTATATGTCATTAGCTTGTGGCACTTTTGTGCTACCTTTCTCTTTGTTTAATTGCACAAAGGCTCCCAAATCCCTTTGTACAGAAATATTCCACTTGAATAATACACTAATTTTGGACCTCCTTCCAAATTTGACTCCACTTGCCAATTTTTTTTTTGCCACCCATTCAACCTTTCCCTATCTCTGCGTCGTCTTGGCTTCCCATCTATTTATTGTTGCCTGAAATTTGATTTGAGTGCTTCAGCATGTCTCCAAGACATCAATCTAGATTGTAAACAGTAATGTCATCATTGATTCCCATGGTACCCCGTGGTCACAGGTTGCCAAGCTGGAGATGTGGCCTGCCGCCTGCCTGTTAGCCAATCCTCTTTCTTTGCCAATAAGCTTCCTCTAACTCTCTTGTGGCAACCTTTCTGGGTACCCTCACCACCGCAGCTGCATCAGTTTGAGGTTATGGCTGCTCCCCACCACATCCCCCCCCCCACCCCTCTCACAATTGAGAATGAGTAATAAATCCTGACATTGCCAGCAGTGCTCCTATGCAGAACAACGTAGGAAATAACAATTCAAGACAATTTAATCTTTCCATATTTCCTTGCTATGGCACACAAGGAGGTCATTTCTGCCCATCCAATCTACAATGAGCCACAGGGCACACCTGCACCCCAACTAACTGCCACCTCTTTCATGCATCCCCTCTTAGATTCCACCACTCAGCCATTCTCAGGGCTACTTGGAGTGGCCCATCAACTGAATAAACCCCGCTTCCTAGGGCTGCGGGAAGGAACTGGACCACCCAGAGGAAACCTACACAGTCACAGGGAGCATTCAGAAATCTCCACCCAGACAGCACCCGAAAGCAGGATTGAAGCAGGACTGCTGGGCCTGTGAACCATGTGACATTGAACCACACAGGCCAGGAACAAGCCCTTCAGTCGTAATATCTGCCCTGAACAGAATACCAAATTAAACAAATTCTCTTTTGCTGCCCCTTCATTTGTTGCCTATCCATGTTTCTATCCAGAAGCCTCATAAATGCTGCAATGTGTCCAAGGCTTTTATTGTATCTCTGCCAGTGTCATGTCCCAAAGGATTTAAACATCATGCTTACTTTACATATTTTTAACTCCGCAGTAAATTATATTGTGCAACCCAGTCTTTTCCTTTTGAACCATTTGCTAATATAACCATATATACAACCATATAACCATATACAGCACAGAACAGGCCAATTTGGCCCTACTAGTCCATGCCAGAACAAATCCCCACCCTCCTAGTCCCACTGACCAGCACCCGGTCCATACCCCTCCAATCCTCTCCCCTCCATGTAATTATCCAGTCTTTCCTTAAATGTAAATAACGTCCCTGCTTCAACCACCTCCGCCAGAAGCTTATTCCACATCCCAACCACCCTTTGCGTGAAGAAATTTCCCCTCATGTTCCCCTTATAATTTTCCCCCTTCAATCTCAAACCATGGCCTCTGGTTTGAATCTCCCCCACTCTTAATTGAAAAAGCCTATCTACGTTGACTCTCTCTTCCCCTTTTAAAATCTTGAACACCTCCATCAAATCCCCCCTCAATCTTCTACGCTCCAGAGTAAAAATCCGCAGGCTGCTCAACCTTTCTCTGTAACTCAAACCCTGACATCCTGTCAACATTCTCATGAACCTTCTCTGCACTCTATATATAGAGTATAACTGACAATGGTTTGAAAGTCTATTTTGTATCAGTTGTCTGCAGTGGTTCTCAGATCTCTTTACCTTCCTTACTCATTGCCCAATTCCACCCCTCTTCCTTATGCAAGAGGACACAACTTCAGGATTGAAGGGTGTCCACTTAGAACAGAGTTGTGGAGGAATTTGTTGCCACAGGCCACGTCATTGGGTGTATATAAGGTAGAGATTGATAGGTTCTTGATTAGCCAGGGCATCAAAGATTATGGGGAGAAGGCCGAGCAGTGAAGTTGAGTGGGGAAATGGATCAGATCATGATTAAGTGGTGGGGTGGACTCATTGGGCTGAATGGCCTATTTCTACTCCTATTTCTTATGGGCTTTTTCTCTGTGACAGGGAAAGAACTGATTGATTACGACCATCCTGAATTGCTTCTCTCCTCTGTGTTTTCCTTGTCATCGTTCAATCATGTTGTCCACTTTCCTGTCTCCTATTTCTCCTCCCAAAATATTGAGCAGATTGCACCTGGCATCTGAATCACACCAACCTACCGCCAATCAAAATGATCATTACTTGGAACTTTTTTGCACTTCACCAGAGGATTTTAGTTTCCTCGTGAGGAATTATTCTCCAGATCTTCCTCTGGTTCTTTGTCAAAACTGGAGTGAATATTTTAACCTCCTGGGAATGAGATGAAAAATGAAAGCATCTGCATTCACGTGGGGCCTTCTCCAACTGCAAGGGATTCTCAATCACTTTGCAGCCAATAAAGTACTTTCTCTGAAGAGCTGTCAGTCATGTAGAAAGGGTCCTAGTTGATTTTCCACTCAGTGAAATCCAATGAATGCTCACAAATCAACCAATACTTTTGCTTATTTTTTGTGGTACGGACAATTCCTTCTTCCTCTTTTTTGGCAGGCCCTTGTGTTCATGAACAACTTGCTTCCGCTCTGTTCCAGATGGTGGGTGATGCTTGAGTGTAAGTACTAGAACTTGGAAATGTGGCCTCAAGACTCAGGGAGATAGATTTAACACAGTTGTAAGGAGACACTGCCTGGAGCTCAGGGACTCATGGAGTTCCGTAGGGATCTGTTCGGGGACCGCCACACATTGTGATTTTTTTTAGAAATAACCTGGATGAAGAAGTGGAAGGATGGGTCAGTAGGTTTACAAATGACACAGAGGTTGGATGTGCTGTGGACAGCGTGGAAGGTTGTTGTAGATTACAACAGAATTTAGGCAGGATCCAGAGTTGGGCGGAACGGAGTTCAATGTGGATAAGTGTGCAATGATGTAGTTTGGAAGGTCGAACTTTAAAGTGGAGTAAATGGTTAATGATAGAATTCTTTACAGTATGGAAGAACATAAGGGCCTTGGGGGTCCAAATCCATAGATCTCTCGAGCATGCTCCGCAGATTTGACAGGAAGACTCGTGATATGCTGGCCTTCCTTAGTCAGGGGACTGAGTTCAAAAAAGCCATGAGGTAATGTTGCAGCTCATTAAAACTCTGGAAAATTCTCTTCAGTTCTGGTAGCCTCATTACAGGAAGGATGTAAAAGTTTTGGAGAGGCTGCTGAGGAGAATTACCTGCATGTTGCATCGAATGGAGACTGTGCCTTATGAGGCAAGGTTAACAGAGTTAGGGATTTCCTCTTTCAAGCAAAGAAGGATGAGGGATGGCTTAATAGAGGTCTACAAGATTTTGAGAGGCATAGATAGGGTGGACAACCAAAGCCTTTATCCCAAGGCTGCTGTAGAAAAATACCAGAGGACATCTTCTAGCAGATGGATGGTCACGTGTAAGTTTTTTTTTACACAGAATAGTGTGTGCCTAGAATGCTTTGCCAGGGGTGGTGGTGGAGGATGGGACAATAGGGGCAATTAAAAGGGACAATTAGTCAGGAACAATGGATGCAAGAAAAAATAGAGGGTTAAGCGTGTGAGGTGGGGAAAGTTTAGGTTGTTGAGTAGATTACCATTGTGAGCCTATACTGTACTATACTGTACTATTCTAATTCTATTCTAGAGTAGTATATCTGCGAAAATATCTGCCCAGGGAAGCAATGGAAGCTGCTTCATTATATGCATTTACATCATAGATAGAATCTTGAAGAAAAGGAGAATTAAAGATGAGAGTGAACAAGTGGACCTGACTCAACGGCCAATTCACCGTGACTATATGAATGGTGGAGTAGCCCTCGATGGGCTAAATGGCCTAATTGTGTTTGTATTTTTTATGTTATTTACATGGGGTAGGGAATCGCACACTCACACACACGCACAGGGACATACATGCGGACACACAGACAGACACACACACGCACAGGGACGTACATGCGGACACACAGACAGAGAGACACACGCACAGGGATATACATGCGGACACACAGACAGACAGACACACGCACAGGGACATACATGCGGACACACAGGCAGACACACACACGCACAGGGATATACATGCGGACACACAGACAGAGAGACACGGGCACAGGGACATACATGCGGACACACAGGCACACACACACACACACACACACACACAGAGGGACATACACGCGGACAGACAGACAGACACACGCACAGGGGACACACACTGGCAGACACAAACACACACACACACACTCACAAACACACATCTAAATACACACAGGCACGTACACAAACTCACACACCCACAAGCACATACGCAGACACTCACACACACACACACACACACACACACACACACATATATGCAGTCAAGTGCACATCTCACTACTTGCAGACACACACAGACACACATACATGCAGACAAATGCAAATCTAACTACACACAGACAGACAGACAGACAGACAGACACACACACACACACACACACCTGCAAATGCATGTCTAAATACATACAGGCACATACGCTCACATCTAAGTACACACACACACACACACACACACACACACACACACACACACACACACACACACACACACACACACACACACACACACACTGTTAAATACACACAGGCGCATGTACAGGACCACACAGAGGAAACTTACACTGTCCTGGGAGTTAGCGCAAACTCCATGCATGGAGGGGGGTAGGGAATGAGAGAGAGAGGGAGGGAGGGAGAAGTGTAAGGGTAGAGAAGGGGAAGCCACATAGACTACCAGGTAGGAGGTGGGAGGGTTGAAGAGAAGGAATCTGTGAAGTGATGGGGAAAAAGGCAGAGGGGGACGAGAGGCAGCTTCCCAATAGGAGAAGGAAGGGAAAAGGATGGAAAGATTGAGGAAAGGAGACAGAGGAATGAGAAAAGGGAAAGACCAGGGAAGGGAATTCATGGAAATTGGAGGCCAATATTATTCCGTCTAGTTGAATTCTGCCGAGATGGAAAATAACATGTTATTCCCCCAATTTATGGATGGCCTTAACTTGGCAGTACATGAGTGATCAGAGACCTCAATGTGGCTATGGTGTATAGAAATAAAGTGGCTGGCCACTGGGATGTGCCTACTGTTGGCGTGGACAGAGCAACGTTGCTCAACTAAATGATCTTCCAATCAACGTCCAATCTCCCTGATGCAGAGGAGGCCACATCGGGAGCATAAGATGCAGTAAATTACCCTCCCCCACCCCACAGATTCTCAGCCTTTATCCCATCTACCTTTCCACCTGTAACCACCTATTGCCTCTTAGCTACGCTTCTCCTCCTACCTCACCCGAACCCCATCATTTTATCAGATATCAGTCTGATTTTTATCAATCCCGATGAAGGGCTCAGTCCCGAAACATCAGCTTTCTTTTTCTTCCTATGGATGCTGAGTGACCTGCCGAGTTTCTCCAGCATTTCTGTACCCAGCACTGGGTCCTTTCCTGTGTAAGCAGCTCTCCCAAGGTAGTGGGAGTTTAGTCAGAGTTGATGGAGGGGAGAACTGAATTGACAATGCCCACATCCGCTTCACAGACAGACAGCCGAACACATCCCACTTTAAGTAATCCCTCTGCCATCGGTGCTCTGTGATTAGTAAAGGATTGCTTAAGGTGGGATGTAGGTGGAAGGAAAAACTTTGAAAGCCACTGCTTTAATTGTACCTCATTGACTCATTTTGTGCATGGTTTCAGAACTCCAAAGGAAATTTTTCTCAAGCAAAATATTTCAGTAACAATTGGGTCTATGTAGGTTTACGTACTTAACTGAGAGTGGTGAGTGAACCTGCCAATCCACACATCTTTGGGAGGTGAGAGGACTCTGGATCATCCAGAATTTGTCGCTTGGGGAACGTGCATGCAACACACAGACAGCACCCAAAGTCAAACTTGCACCAGGAACTCTAGCACTTGGGGGCAGCATCTCTAGTAGCGATGCCAGGGTGCCATCCTTGCTGAAAGACTGCCTGTCTCGTTCCACATTGGGAAGACTTATCCCTTAACAAGGAGTAAAGCATTTGATGTGTCTCTAAATCCCCTCCCCTCATTCACGTTTACCAGTCTCTTGTTACTTGCAACCTGCTGAAGGTTTTGGACTTCTGAGTCAGTGCTATCAACCATTCCATGGACAATAATCCCATTCTATTCTCCTTGGGTTCCCCATCCCATTCTCTTGTCGACATGTCTGTCCATGCACTGCCAGACTGAGACTACCCATAAATTGGAGGAACAAAACCTCATCTTCTGACTGAACACCCTCCAACCAAACAGCATTAATATTGACTTCTCCGGCTTTTGTTGACACCCCCCCCCCCCCCACTTCATCCCCTGTCGTCACTTTCCTTTCCCTCTCCCCTTTTGGACAGACATGATAAATTTTACCTAGTCCATTGTCACATCCAATTAACACTCTTTGTTGGTCTTAATTCCTCCCCATTATTTGAATTCTGAGAATGTCGGAGGTTTCCTGCTTCTGGCTCGTTCTGCTTATTCCTTGAAGAAGGGCTCAAGCCCAAAATGTTGGCAAGATATCGTTGTCTCCTATTGATGCTGAAAAGACCGGCTGAGCTCCTCCAGCATTTTGATGTGTTTACTCCAATCGCAGCATCTTCAGCCTTTTGTATTTCACTCTCATTAGCTCTTGCAGAATATACTTCTACAACTGCATTCACCTAGGTGGTTGGGGTTTAAAATTAACCAACCATATCTCTGGAATGTGGCAGGGATATGGGGGAGTGAGTCTGAGGGGGGATGGGGAAGAAACCAGATCAGGAAGGGGAAGCCCACATGGTAAAAACAGCCAGAAATGCTGGAGGAACTCAACTGGACTTGCAGTGTCCATGTTACAACATAGACCAGCAGCAGTAGAAATTCATCATGACAATGGTATCTTCAAAAATAATGATTTTTATTAATGGCTATTAATAAAATAAAACTCTAAACTTAACCCAACTGCCCCACTATGCACAAATATGTGTGTGTGTGTGTGTGTGTGTGTGTGTGTGTGTGTGTGTGTATGTGTGTGTGTGTGTGTGTGTGTGTGTGGGGGGGGGGTGGGGGGGAGGGGGGGCAAAGCCCAAACCATTACAGTTCAGGCATCATTCTGAAGCGATTATTTTAAATTTCAGTCTCATAAATCTTTTGTGTTGAAACTAATATTTTAAAGTTCTCAAACTTACAAATTCTTGTTGATTTGCTTTCAGAGGAATATTTCTTTATACGGATGACTTTTTCACAAATTCCCCTCTTTTGCATGGAGGTTTCAGAACTTGTGTTTCACATGATGATTTCACAAACTTAGGCAAGAATCAGGTGAAATAACCATCAAAATAGTTATGATCGAGAAACAAGGATTATCTTGCTTTCTTTTGCCCAGAATTGGGTCAATCAGAAGTAGCTATTACAATAGCCACAGCATCATTTCTCTCCCTAGACAAGGACAAGCAACAACTGTGTCCATCTTACAGAATGTTACTGCATTTCTGACTTCAGTTGGATCTGTTTTAATACTTTAAATGCAACTTTTCAAATGTCTTTAATCACATGACTTGCTTTGATCAATACTGGTTTGGTTTGAAGTTCATCTCTT
This sequence comes from Narcine bancroftii, assembly GCF_036971445.1. Taxonomy (NCBI): domain Eukaryota; kingdom Metazoa; phylum Chordata; class Chondrichthyes; order Torpediniformes; family Narcinidae; genus Narcine; species Narcine bancroftii. The sequence continues at coordinate 204,340,875 of NC_091475.1, forward strand.
CCAAATGTTAACAAAAAGAAGCTTCCTGCCTGTCTGCTCAGACCAACCAGCAGAATGGTGGTGTGTGTGTACAGCTACTTCTCAGCAAACATCTATTGTTTCTGGATATTCAATGGCACAATTTACTTCTGCTTCACAACTTTGAACCAAGAGACACTTTGTCTCTAGAGAACCTCTCTTATCTGTTAACACAAATGTGTGATATGTCTCTGTGTGTCTTTCCTGTTTCCAAACCCATGATGTCCCTTTACTAAAAATAATATATTTTAAACTAAATATTAATAATAGCACAATTTCAGCACATTCCATAGGAGGTAAAGATATAATACTGATGCTTTGACCCTGAGCTCTTCAAGGTGTAAGTAAAGAACAGGAAGGGGTCAGAATAAAGATAAAAGAATGGCTGGGGAAGGAGTCCAGATGAACACAAGATGATAAGAGAAAAGGTAAGGATTGATTTTGGCTCTGTGAAAGAAGACAGAAGAAAAAGGGAAGTGAGAGAGAGAGAAAGAGACAGAGACAGAGCGAGGGGTAAGGTGATCGTGGGATGAAGAAGGTAAGGGGTCGTTTAATGGAAACCGCAGAAGTCGATGTTAATGCCATCCAGTTGGAGGGCACCCAGGCGGAAAATGAGGTGTTGATCCTCCAATTTGCAGGTGGTGTCAGTCTGCCAGTTCATGAGACCATGGACAGACATGTCATCAAGGGAATGAGACGGGGAATTGAAATGGGTGGTCACTGGGAGATCCACGCTATTGCGATGGACAGAGCCAAAGTGCTCAACAAAGTGATCTCCCAGTCTGCGCCCAGTCTCCATGGTCACCTGTTTACAGGGAGGAAGGCGCAAAGCCCACACAGAGAACACCCGAGGTCAGGATCGAACCTGGCATTCCAGTGGCTATTTAAGTGGTGCCGCGCTGTGGCTCCTCGACGAGTACCTCTTTGCTCGCTGAAAGCTATTGCTGATATTTTGGACTCGGTCTTCATTCGTAGTTCAGACAGAATAATTCATTCACTTGTGGGTCGATGTTGCAACCCACCGACTCCTTCAGGCCTGCAGTGAGTTATTACCCTTTCAATGTTCCCTGAAAGGACGCACACAAGCCACTGTCAGCGATCGGATGCCTACAACTTAAGATAAATAATAGATTATTAATTAACTAATCAAATCATTTATATCCCCATGTGAATCACCCTGCCAATTCACTGCCAGCACTCTGCTTCACATCAATAAAAGACAGTTAATTAAATTAGGTTTTGTACTTTTATCAGAACCCTGTCTTGCCTATTGTGACCAGTCAAACTTAAACTGCAGTTACTTTTGTTAAGAACTGAAGCTGAAAAATCATGATCCAATTTCAGCTTTTGTAATAGTTTGGCATTTAATAAATACAATAATAGATGACTTCAGCCCACGGTTTGATTTGTGTTCCATTTCCAGTGTGGAAACCCCACATGTTTATATTGCAAGGCAGAGCTTCAAAGATTGAGCTCAAAATTAGCATATGAAAGAACTGAGCAGCACGTTTTAGTCACCATTAAAAAGCTTTCGGGCACTTGACAGTTCCTGGACTGATGCAGGTTGTTCTTTCACACAGCTGGGTTGACCCCACCTTCTGCTCCAATGTTGATAAATAATGCATTAAAGGTTATGTTTTTTTTTAAATCTACCCAGCAATGGCAGGAAAGGGGAATAGAAATGTACTTCTTCCAGCTATAAGGACTTTGCGCTAATGATCACAGAGAAGGAAGTTGTAACTTGCTTGCCCTCAAGTAGCTTTTAGCATAAATTATAAGAATTGTTGCTGCTAGTGCTAGGGCAGTAATTCTAGGCCAACATTTTGGATCAGTTTTGCAATGTTACACTGGCGTTACACAGATAGTCACAACCTAATTCCAGCAGGTCGCACTGATTACAGTAGTAAAGACATCTTACTGCAATTACACAGGCTCTTGCATTCGGTGTCAATCTTCCCACTTCATAAAGGATACACTCGGCGCAGAGAGAATGCAACGACGATCAGATACAATGGCTTCTGAGATGGCGGGTTTCCTTTTCTGCAGGCTTTGAGCAGACAATGCCTGTATTCTCCCAACAGCTTTTATTGTGTACTGGAGTATGGGCACAAGGTTCTCTAGAGAACCATAGTACATTGCAGTACAGAAACAGACCCTTTTGGCCCTTCTGCTCTGTGCCAAACCATTTTTTTTGCCTCCTCCAAACCGACCTGCACACAGTCCATCACCCTCCATACCTCTCCCATCCATATACCTGTCCAAATTCCTCCATTGCTAACATTCATCCCCCATTCACCTCTTAAGCTGGATGCTCGTTCCACACCCCCACCACTCCCTGTGTGAAGAAGTTCCCCCTAAACATTTCCCCTTTCACTCTTAACCCATGTCCTCTGGTTTGTATCTCATCTACCCTCAGTGGGAAAAAGCCTATCTACATTTACTCTGTCTATCCCCTCATAATTTTAAATATCAAATCTCTCCTCATTCTTCTACACTCTAAGGAATAAAGTCCTAACCTGTTCAACCTTTCCCTGTAACTCAGTTCCCGACATCCAGGCAACATTCTAATATATCTTCTCTGCACCCTTTCCATCTTTTTGATGTCTTACTTGTAGTTAGATGACCAAAACTGCACGCAACCCTCCAAATTTGGCCTCACCAATGTTGTATGCAACTTTTGCATAACATTCCAACTCCTGCACTCAATACTTTGAAGGCCAAGGTGCTGAAAGTTTCCCAGGTCCCTCTGTTCGACCGCACTCCTCAGTGCCCTAATATTTAGTGTGTTTGTCCTTTCTTGGTCTGTCCTACCAAAATGCAACACCTCACATTTGTCTGCATTAAACTCTATCTGCCATTTTTCAGCCCATTTTTCCTGCTGATCCAGATCCATCTACAAGCTTTGAAAACCTTCTTCCCCATCCACAATGCCTCCAGTCTTAGTGTTACCTGCAACTTTGCAGATCCAATTTACAGCATTATCTTCCACATCATTGATATAGATGATAAACAAGAATGGTGACAGCATCAATCACTGAGGCCCACCACTAGTCACAGGCCTTCAATCTGTGAAACAAATATCCACCACTACTATCTGGCTTCTCCTGTCCAGCCATTGTCGAATCCAGTTTACTACTTCACCCTGAATACCTATCATCTGAACCTTCCTGTCTTACCAACACCCCCCCACCCCCTTCCCCAGCCGCCATGTGGGATCTTGCCAAATGCATTACTAAAGTCCATATAGACAGCATCCACAGCCTTTCTTTCATCAACATTCCTGGTAACCTCCTCGAAAACCTCTATAAAATTGGTTAAGCTTGAACTAACACACACAAAGCCATGTTGACTATCGCTAATCACTCCATGGCTATCCAAAAATTTATATATTCAATCTCTCAGAACACCTTTGAATAAGTTACCTACTTCTGATGTTAAGTTCACTGGCCAATAATTTGATTTCTCAGTGCCTTCCTGAATGCTTCTTCTCCAAATGAAATTATCATCACCAGAAATTGCTAGGAGTCATTGGATAGTTTGCATTTTAGAGAAACCTTGACTCATTTCCTCTGCCAGCAGTTGGACCACATGGACTAGCCAGTGGCCAATAGAATTGGTGCTGCCAAAGTCCCATTGAGTTTATTTTCATATACATCAGTACAATGTACATATTTACTGTAAGTCAAACATAAAAGTCTGCCAACCCCATGGTTGAAGTAAAAACACACTGCTGGAGAAATTCAGCAGGTCACCCAATGCACTTTTTTTAGCAGAGATAACCAACTTTCAGGCATGGCCTTCAGCAAGGTATTGCATCGGTGTGGTGTGCCGTGAACAAAAGAAAAACCACACAGTAGCTGTGAGTGAGCTGATCAAACCAACTGACTTTACTGGAACTCCCAGAGAGCATATCAACACAATCCCCATGATCCTTTGCAACCCCCAGGGACCATTACAATGTCAGCCCAGAGTGAGCCTGAGCCTCTGTGACCCAGTTCACTTGTGGATCAGTGCAGTTCACAAAATGCGGGCAGGCATCCGAACAAAATGGTGAGGGGTGGGGATGTGGGAATGGGAGGAGCACAGTCCCATGACTGTAATCCTGACTTGCTTCAGTAAAACTTTGCAAACAAAAAACACTCTGGTGGTATGGTTTCAAATACACACAGAAAGAGAAAATATTTGCAATGAACCTCTGCAGCAAGAGCGAGCTATGCTTGATATTCAATGGACATTCCTGCTGCAGAAGCTCCTAACATCAATATTCTTGAGGGTCACCATGACCAGAAGCACAAGGAGATCAGACACAAAAAGCACCAAGAAAAGGTCACAGGCTCAGTATCCTGCAGCAGATACTGAAGTTCCTGATTCCCTAGTCTTTCCCCTTCCATAGAGACACATGAGGTCTGTGATGGTATGGTTACAAGCCCAGAGGACCCATATACCCAGTATAATAGGTACTAAGTAACCAAGACAAATGGTTACTTAAACAAAAGTTGCTTTTAATCATCTTTAAACAAGAAAACAGGATCACACTTTAACTTAACTCTATTGACTTAACTAACCTAACGTAACCCCCTTCTAATTCTAAGGTGAATAGTTACCGCTCATGAAGGTTCTTGTCTGTTTTCAGAGAGAGATTTATTGTACACTGGTCACCCACAACTGATTCCTTTTTAATCAGCCACTTCAGTATCTTGCCGAAGAAACTCACCACATTAGGGTTCTCCAGATGATATCCTCTTTCTTTCAGGTCACCACAGAGTTCCTTTTTGTTTCTCTTATTTCAAGTGAAACATTAGACAACCAGTCCTATCCTCTTGCATGAACCACAAGGGCATTGAACAAGCTGAACTAAGAACTCACAAACCATCTTCAAAATGGGGTTTTTCCACAAACTTGCCAGTTTGCCCTGTTCTAGTCCCAGCTAATGTCTGCTGGCTGTAATACTGCAGAAATGATCTCCCACTCTCTCTCTTTCTCTCCCTCCCTCTCTCTCTCTCTCTCTCTCTGTCTCTCTTTCTCTCTCTCTCTCTCTCTGAGAGAAAGCCTGTTTAACTCTCTCTGCTTTCAAAACCACATGACCCTCTTACAACAGCGAGTTCTCTTCCAGACAGCAGCAGCTCCAATATGCTCTTTCATCTGTTACTTTTTGCAAACAACAATCCATTAGTGAAGTCTTAAGCATTCTTCAAAGCTCCTACAAATACTATGAGGCCCCACTATGTCTAGCATTAGCAGAGCTCCAGGATTTTAAATAAGATCTGCTTTAAAGTATTTGTATGTAACTTACTCTAACAAACCTTTCCCAATTTATCTCCCAAAAACATATGTATATACTCTCTATACTCTGTCACAGTATACTATTGACTTTTAAGTTTTAACAATATATATTTATAAATTGAAATCTTCTATCTTTAATGTTGTATCTAATTTTCTCCAAGCTTAATAGAACATTACATCATATATCCACTGTGTATGGGTAGGTGAAGACTCATCTTTCCATTTCAATAAAATTGCTCAGCTGGCTATGAGCTGAAACTTTCTCCTGAAATGCAGACAGAAGAGCATCTGGTTCACATGAAAAACCAAATAAAGTAATTAATGGACAAGATTCTATATTAATCTTAAAACTTTGATGATAATGCTTGGAAAATGTCTTTCTAAAACCTCTCTAAATTTGGGCACTCCCAAGATATATGGATGAGAAGCTTCAAAAATTTTACACTTCTCACATAGTGGATCAAGGTCTGCTTAAAACAAGATAATTTAAGTTTGGACCACCTAAAATTGTAATAAGCAAGGCCTTGCACAAAATGAAGAAGCATTAATCAAGCTGAGAGTGAAGTTCCAATCTTCATCTGAAAATGTTATGTTCAAATCTTGTTCCCAGTCATTCTTAATCTCAGCCATAGAAGCGGATCTTAAATCCAATAAATCATTATAAATACATGATGTTCATCCACCGTGAAAAAAAAACATGTTAAAAAATACATGAAGAATATTAGTATTTCAGATTTGAGGAAAATCAGAACGTTTGGACTGAACAAAATGTCAAACTTGTAAATATCTAAAAAAATGTCTGTTTGAAAGAATGAATTTGACTGAGAATTGTTCAAAAGGGGAAAAATGATCTCAAATAAAAAGATAACTGTGGATACCTAATCTATTTCATTCTTTCAAACCAATGCCCAGCAGAAAGAACTAGCCAGAGAAAAACTGCTAAGGCCAAAGAATTTTCTAAATTGAGCTCATATTCTCAACCTATTTCTCATGAACGAATTATGTGTCAATTTAGAGAAGGAAAATGGTAGAAATGATCCTAAAATTGCCAACATAGAGGTTTCATTTTGGAAAACATCCGTTCCATTTCTACCCAAGAGGGGCGATTCGCTAATATATCCGAATCTAATAATAAAAGTTAATTACTTCTATTAACAGTCCAATAATAAAATCTAAAATCTGGAAGAGATCATCCTCCATTCTTTTTTAGTCTTTTGAATATGGGCTTTATTTATACATTTTTTTTAACCTGCCATATTTAATAAATAATCAAATCTAATGAGGTAAAGAAGATTTAGGAATAAAAATTTGTAAAGCTTGACAAAGATTCAGACACATGGGTAAAATGTTCATTTTAATAAAATTAATATGACCCATTGTAAAAAAAAGAGTAACCATTCCAATTATATTATAGTTTAACCATATTGAGTAATATCAAAAAAATTATTTCACTAAAACTTTTGTAACTTTTCATAATTATAATACCTAAATATTGGAATTGATCTTTCAGTATTTTAAACAGAAAATTTGTATAGCTTGAAAAAAAGCCTTTTTTAAAGGTAAACGTACACTCTTATGTAAATTGATCACCCGAAAACTGCCTAAATTGGTTTCAATTAAATCATGTTTTAAATTTATAAAGTTGAGTGGCACTTTCATGGAACATTATTATGATTGGAAGGTTAAGAATTTTGAATGTTCTAGAGATTCTCTGCCCAATGTCTGGATCCACAATTACCCTTTTTTTATATATAAGGTAACCTAGATTAGAGGGAGGAGATAAATAAATGTGGATCAAGTTACTGTCTCTAATGTAGTTCCATCAATAATTTTTTTTTTTAAATTTGTATGAGATGTTATGTGTTTTCTCTAAATATTTTGTATGTAAGTTTATATGTGGAACTCAATAAAAATATTGTATAAAGAAAGAAGGCCCTTCTTGCCCATTAAACACCTGCTGCCCAATTGCACCCAATTAACCAAAGATCTCCAAATATTTTGGAGGGAGGGAGAAATCCGGAACACCCGGGGAAAATCCACGCAGGTCACTGATGGTGGAGATGGTGTAGTATGGAGGGTCATGTGACTCCTCCAGCAGGAACCTGACCGGAAGCCACCACCGCATCTGTCAGTGAAGGTCAAGTCCACCCACAGTGAGCACACACCTTACCGTTGGCCCCTTTGAAGGGATACCCCTCCTTTAATCACCTGCTCTATTTTGGGCATACCTGATCCGGCCTCCACTGGACAGCTGGGGGTAGAAAACCCAACATGTGGAGTGACTGGGTCTCTTTTCCTCCGAGGACGGACCCAAGCTCCATTCCAGGCTACGAGTCACTAGTGTGTCAATTACAAGTTGTGTGCCATTAACGAGTTCAGGGGCGGATTGTGGTGCACACATGCAAATCTATCTTTGTAACTTCTTACTTTCTCTCGCAACAAATCACGGTGCCTCACTTGCGCCAGATCAAGGAGTCGCAGGGACTGTGTTTGCATCATTCTGCTATATTCTAATTATCACGGTGTGTAGTGATAGTCGGTACAGCAGTTGCATGCAATGTGAATGTACTGCATGTGTTTGTGGGTGTGTGGGCGTGTGTGGGGGTGTGTGGGCGTGTATTCAGTCCCTGTTGCAACTTTCCCTCATGGGCAAATAAAGGTATTTTGTTACAGCCAACTTGTGATCAGATTCGTTGCTTCCCACTCATTGACCATTTTCACTGGAATTATAGACATTACACAAAAGTACAGAAGTTCTGCTACATTATTGTCAACTTGCTCAGGATTCCCCTGCTGGGAGATGCCATCCCTCAGAGTCCCTTCCAGCCACTTTCCCATTGCAATATCACGCTCACTGACCTGTCCTTCTCTGGCTCCTCCTTGCTGCACTTTGAAAATGGCACAATATTCTCTTTATCGGCGAGACTGGGCGCGGAGTGGGAGATCACTCTGTCTGCACCAATGACAGAGACCTCCTAGTGGCCAACCATTTCAGTTCTGCAATCACCCTTCTATGCTTACGTCTGTGCATGGCCTCGTGTATTATACCACCAAGACCACCTGTAAATTGTAGGTTCAGTGCTTGATTTTCTAACTGGGCACTTTTTTCTGGTTTCTGCTAACCTGCTTTCCTTTCCCCCTCCCTTTTCTTTCCCCTATCAGCTCCCTACCCTCTTCCCTCTCTATTCACCGAGCCGTCCTTCCCTCCCCCTGATTACTGCTGTGCCCTCCCTCCCTGCTCTACCCATTACCTCCTGCCTTTGCGTCCACCCTTCCCCACTTACCCTTTTATTCAGATGTCTTCCAACATTTTTCCACACCTTGATGAAGAGCTCAAGCCCAAAATGTCAGCTATGCATTTTTACCTTTGCTGTATAAAGGACACTGTTTGACCTTTCTCCAACATTATATGCTTTTAATTTTTCACATTAGCCGACCCACGAAAAGGGTTCTACTCGCAGAAGAAATACTGGACTTGGATGTGACCAATGTGAGAGTCACGTGTTTGGTTGACCTACCAAAAGGGTTCTGGAAGCTTTGTAAGCATCCTTTGCTTCATGTCCCCTATGCCAAAGAAGAAGGGAATTTTAGTTGGCACTCGTCTATGAAGAACATTTCATTGAAACACCTCAATAAGGGTTTTATGAGTTAATCAACATTCTGTTACCCCGGTCTCCTTCACCCACTTCATGAACTGTTCATTTCATCTCAGACCTGTGTATCTCAAGAATCTAAATCCTGCGCATCGCATTCATCTAAGGCCTGCGTGTCTCAACCATTTAAAGCCTGGGTGTCACATCAATTACAAGCTCAAGTGTCATCACTGAATTTCTGAAATTGAACTTTGATCTGACTTCCGGGAATTGGGCTTTGAGCTATGATGGCTCGGTTATTCCACACAGACACCAGTATATTTGCGTATATTTTGGGTTTAAGTTAGATAGGTGTATAAAAGTTTAGATAAATGTAAATATATTAGATGAGGTGCTATATCACTGTTAACTAATAAGTAAAAATATTATTTTGAACATAACGCCATCTGAGCTAATTTTTATCACTGCTGTCTGGTACATAACACACCCTTGGGCCTTCTCCTTGATGGCAGGAGCGAGAAGGGAGTGTGTCCGGGCTGTGATGAGTCCTTCAGCGAGTTGGCTGCCTTTCCCGGGCAGCGAGAGATGAAGATGGAGTCCACAGAGGGGAGGGTTGTTTGTGTGATGCTGTGAGCTCCCTCCTGCAACTTCTGATCTTGAGGAAATCAGCTCTCGTCCCGTGCTGTGGTGCGCCCAGCATGCATGTTGTCGATGGTGCATCTCAAGAAGTTGTTTGGCCACAAGGGGGGCATAAATGAATTTTCATGAATGGAAATTTTTCTGGCTTGCCTCTCTGCTCCTCAAGGACACACCTCTATATATGAGATTACATCCAGCACATTCTGATGTGACAATATCTTACATGCTCTGTTCTTGCTGCTACCATCAGGAAAGAGGTGTAGGTGCCACCAGACTCGCACCACCAGGTTCTAGAACAGCTACTCCCCCTCCACCATCAGACTCCTCAACAACAAACTCAATCAGGGACTCATTTAAGGACTGTTTTTATTTTCCTTGCTGTATTTCTTTCTAAATTTAGGCATGCAGCACAGTGACAGGCCATTTCGGCCCATGCCACCAAATTTAAACCCAATTAACCTATACCTCCAGTACATTCCGAGCAGTGGGAGAAAACCGGAGGCCCACTCCCACCGTGGGGAAATCCCACACGAACACGGGGAGAACATACAAACTCCTTACAGACAGCGCAGAATTTGAAACCCAGTCCTGATTGCTGTAAAGGCATCGCACTAACCATTACACCAAACGAGCCGCCCCTATGCCACAGTCAGTTTGTTTACATTTCTTTGCTTGTTTACATGTGCAATTGAGTATAGAGTTTTCTTTCTGCACTACCTATATGTGGAAATTCTGCCTCACCCACAAGAAATAAAAATTTCAAAGTTGCATGTGATGTCCTGCAACTTCTGATCTTGAGGAGAGAAACTATTGTCCCACACTGTCTGAAATCTGAAATCTGAAATGTCACTCCTCAACCTTGGGATAAAATCTTCACCTATCCTCAATATATTCCCATTTGAGAACCAGCTCCTGTCCGGGGTGAGGCCAAATTAAAGTTGACACGTCATTTTTTTTCCCTGGATCTTCTTAAACCTAATACTTTGAGCATTGTTATTACACAAGAAAATGTGCAGACGCTGCAATTGTGGTTTACACTCAGCAGGTCATGTAACCGTTCCTTATGGAGCTCAGAGGGCTGGGCCCTTCCTCACGTTATGTGCAAAAGGGAGGTAGATGCCCCTGAATAAAATAGTGGGGATGGGGCAGGAGGAGGAGCTCAGGTCCACAGGTGGATATAGGTGGGAAGGCTCAAGCGAACAAAGGCTGAGTTTCCCTCTCTATTCTGAGAGCTGTCCCCTCCCCCATCACACCACAGCGATTTTTTAAAATCTCCTGCCATGCCCACCCATATCCGCCGATGATATTTTGCTTGTGAACCTGTGCCCCTCCCTCACCATTTTATTCAGTTGCTTTCCTGCTTTTTGCTCATACCTTGATTGAGGACTTCAGACCCAAAATGGTCTCTGGCCCTGGATCTCTCTGTTCCTCCACGCTGTTAAGAATCTTGCCATTGACTACGTGCACCACCTTCAAATTCGACCTTTCAAGTTGCTTCACTTCACACCTCTCCAGTTGAACTCCATCTGCCACTTCTTTGTCCAACTCTGCATCCTGCCTCTATCCTGGTGCAACCTACGACAACCTTCTACACTTGCCACAATACTCTGTGATACTTTTTTCCTTCCCCTCTTCCCAATGGTTTCTCTGTCTACCTGTCTTTCCACTTCTCAGATCATCGGCTTTGTGTCCCAACCCCTCCACCACCCCCCCCACCCAGCTTTATTCCCTTTTTATACACGGAATTTCACCCCCTTTCCCTCTTGTCTCAATAAAGGGATCTGACTGACCTTCTGAGTTCCCCCAGTAACTCCCTGCCTGCTCACAATTAGAGTATCTGCAACTTTTGTGCTTCGCCAGTGAAGCTGGTATTAACTCTCAAAACATGACAAGTTCAAGCTTAGAATTTGTCCAACAGATAAATGTTACAGTCAAGACATCCCACCGACCTTTCAGACTGCTTGATGAATTGGAAATGGAAAGAAACTGATCCATACCACAAGCAATTCCACTCAGCAGCACCTCCCACTGCCAAGTCCCCCCCGACAGATCTTAAGATGCGGCTTGTGCTCTAACTGCTGGATGGAATTTTTTTAAAAACCTCAATACGGTAAGAAGACGATGTTCTGTCCAGTGCAGCGAGTCTCCACTATGTGGAGAGATCGGGCACAAATTGGGAGATCACTTCATTGACACTTCAGCTCTCTCTGCCGCAATAGTGTGGGTCTCCCAGTGGCCACCTATTTCAATCCCCTTGCTGGGGTATCTGCCCATGGTCTCGTGCACTGCTAGACGGAGACCACCTACAAATTGGAGGGGCAACACCTTATCCTCTGTCTGGGAACCCTCCAAACAGATGGTATTATCATCGACCCAGTTTCTGTTAACTACCCCCCTTGCCCACTTCTTCCTCCCCCGTCACCTTTCCCCCAACTCTCTCTCTCTCTTCCCTTTTCCCTTTGTCTCGTTTATCAGAGCCAAAATCAATTCCCACCTTTCCTCTTATCATGTCCAATTAACATGTTTTGTTGGTCTCATCTCCTCCCCCTGCCAGTCATCTGATTTTTTTTTTCTCTGTCACCTTTTTGTTCTTTGCATATTCCTTGAAGGGCTCAGGCCTGGAACGTCATGACTTCAGCATTTCCGTGTGTGTTTTACAACATTCACAGTGTCTGCAGACTTTCATGGTTCACTGTATTCTCAATGGGGGCCCTACATCCCCATCTTCCACCCTGCTGAGTGGGAGGGGGGGGCAGCGGGGTGGGAGGGGAGCACAGCACATTTAAATAAAAGCCTGGATTTCTCTTCACCTCATATAAGGCAAATATTGTTTTTTAATGTAGTCTGTACTTATCTAGTATGGAATAAACCAAAACGTGAATGGTTCACAGAGAAAGGGGCTCATAAATGTTGAGCAGAGCCCTAGAGAGGCCATAACTGAAATAAAGGTTGAGAATGCCAGGTCTAGTCTATATTGGCCAACACATAGAACCTAGAGCACAACAACACAGAAATAGGCCCTTCGACCCTTCCAGTCTGTACTGAACTATTATTTTGCTTCGTCTCACTGTTCGGCAGCCAGACAGTATCCCTCCATACCCCTCTCATCCACGCACCTGACCAAATTTTTCTTAAATGTCATAATGGAGTCTTCATTCACCACTTCACTTCCACACTCCCACCTCTCTCTATGTGAGGAAGTTCCCCATTTTTCTTCTTTCACCCTTAACCCATTTACTCTACTTTTTATTCAAATCCGACAGGAGTTTGCATGTTCTCCCTATGACCATGCTGGATTCCACCGGAGGCTCCGTTTTCCTCCGATATTCCAAGTGCGAAGGGCATCACAGGGAGGGAATTGGGTAGCATGGGCCTATGGGCTGGAAGGGGAAGTTGCTGTGTTGCATGTCTAATTTTTTTTTTACCGTAATGCAATTAATCCTTGCGACTATCCTCTGCCAAACACACAGTAAATGCGACAGGCAAAGAAATCTCTGGAGTAACAGAAGACATGCAGCTGCTGGGAATCTTAAGCGAGTGACAGATTGCAGGAGGAATTCAGCACGTGATCCAGCCCCCCTGAAATAGAAATGGTCAGTCAATGTTTCAAGTCAGGACCCTTTATCAAGACTCAGGTGAGAAAAAGGTGAGAAGACATGTATAAAGCGAAGAATCCGGGGGAGAGGCATGCATACAAGGAACGACCTAACCTGGACTCACAACACCTCTTCATCAGTCAGGAAGGCACAGCCGACACTTCCTCAGGAGGCTGAGGAGGCCAGGGCTAATGACCGCGTGCCCCCCCCCCCCCCCCCCACATCTTGACACTCTTTTACAGGAGAACAAATGGCTGCGTTATTGTGTGGTAGGTCAGCTCAAAGCATCAGACCGGAAGTCAATACAGAGGAACATGAAAATGACCCAGAGGATCACTGGGCTCTCCCTTTCATTATAGACATCATTTACTGGGAGTGTTGCCAGAATTTGTTGTTATGAGGAAGTCGCGAAATTTGGAGTTTTGTGGCAGCATCTCATCCACATATTTACCACCTTACAACAAGTAAATAAATGTTAAATATTAGTGCATTTAAAAGTGAGGCGGTGAGTTTGGTTCATTGATTATTCAAGAATCTCATGGCAGCGGGTACGAAGATGTCCTTGCACCGCTGAGTGCTTGTCTTCAGACTCCTGTACCTTTTTCCTGGTGGTAGCAGAGTGAAGAGGGCATTGTCTGGTTGGTGGTGGGTCTTTGAGGATAGAGGCTGCTTTTTTTGAAGACACCACCTCTTGTAGATGTCCTTGATGGAGTGAAATCTGGTGCCTGTGTTGTCGGGCAGTCCGAGTTAACAACCCTCGGAAGTTTATTCTAGTCCTGAGAATTGGTGCCTCCATCCCAGGCAGTGATGCAACCAGTCAGAATGCTCTCCACGGTACACCTGTAGAAGTCTTTGGGAGTCTTCGGTGACATACCGAATCCCTCTATGGTACACCTGTAGAATTTTTGAAGAGTCTTTGGTGACATATCGAATCACCTCAGACACCTCATAAATTATAGCCACTGACGAGCCTTCTTCAATATTGCATCGACATGGTGGCTCCAGAACAGATCCTTGGGGATGTTGAAGACCCACAACCATCAAGGACTAAAGTACTGGAGCATCAAACTCAGGACTGCCAGGCTGGGGAATAGCTTCTTCCCACAGGCTGTGAGATTGATGAAGAGCAACCTGTAGCCATGAAAATCATGGTAAATATTTACATATTTATATGATCATGTACAGTGTATTGTGCATTTTTGGGTGTCTACCATGGTCTGGAGAGGTCAGGTTGTCTACATAACCATATAACAATTACAGCATGGAAACAGGGCATTTCGGCTCTTCAATCCATACTGAACCAAGTCCTTTCCTCTGGTCCCACTTATCTGCAACCTGCCCATAGCCCTCCATTCCCTTCCCATCCATATACCTATCCAATTTTTCCTTAAATGAAAAAATGGACCCTGCCACCACTACTTCTCCTGGAAGCTCATTCCACAGGGCCATCACTCTCTGAGTGAAGAAGTTCCTCCTCATGTTACTTTCAAACTTTTGCCCCTTAACTGTATAATCTTATGATAATAAACTTGAACTGAGGTGACAAGGATGCAGCTCAGAAGGTGTGAAGGTTGGAGAAACATTTTTTGTACCTGGAATGCACAATACTGTTGCTGCAAACAACACATTTTTTGACGCTGGTTCATGACAATGTACCTGATTCTGATTCTGGAGGGGAAGTGGGTGAGAGAAGACTTGGAGATGGGTATAGAACGGTAAGTACAGGAAAAAGGGTTCGGGCCATTCTTCAATGTGTGGAAACAGTCGAGGTGCCACATGGCAAGTAGTGTGAGATTTTGTTAGAAGATTAATACACCATTTTGATTCTTTATCTATCTTCATACTGCAATGGTAATTCGCTTCTCCTGCTGTGCATTTCCTGCAACTTTAAGGGGAGAGCTAAGTATGATAGACCATAATGGCCAGAAAATTCCAAGAACCCACCATCCGCTTGACAAGAAGATTTCTTTTAATGTCATTTCGTGAATGGTCAACTCCTTGCAGTGAGACCGAGGCCCTTTGCACTCAACACCCCCTCTGCACCTGCTCGATCATACTCCGCCAAGAGCAGTTCATAGAAAGTGTCAAAAAGAGAAGCAAGAGGGGGGTATTTGGCCTGACTATCAGGCAGTTCTGATTCACGACAATCCATTCTTGAGATGAGGGGGTGAGTTGATAAAGAGAGATTTAAGTCATTACACTTTGCCGGAATTTTTAGAATTACAGATGATGGAAATGGGTGACAGGCGGAGCTGGCGGGAAAGTGGACTAGAATGGGAGGATCAGAGTGAGAGAGAGAGGGAGAGAGGGAGGGAGGGAGAGGGAAAGAGAGAGCAAAAGAGTTAGTGTGTGAGAGAGCGAGAGCACACGAGAGAGAGAGAAGGCATGTGAGAGCAAGACTGAGAGAGTGAGTGAGAGAGGAAAATTAATGTTCATATTACTGGGTTGTCCGCTACTCTGGTGGACAAGTCTGACGTGTTGTTCCGATAGATGCAAAGATTCCTTATGAATCTCTCATTCATTGCTATCCAGCAATGATGGAAACCCTCAGTGGTGATTTTTCTCTTGATGCTTAGGCATATGATAACAGCCTCTTTATTTCTCTGCCTTTGACAGCTAAAATTAAAATAAATTAAAATGCAGTGCGTGCATAGTCAGGGGCCGGCTCTTTCAGAGATCCTCGATGGGGCATAAACTAAAAATGGAATTGCATAAATGAAAAGGAATCATTTCCTTCAGGAGGATGTGGAAGAGGAATATTGTAACACGCTTATTGTTCTTAAGTTGCTTGGGAATCTTTGTGTGGGCTTGCATGGTTGGCTTACTTTAAACGGCTTGTTAAATGAGGTTTAAAACCTTGCGGTCAGGGGGTCTGGCCTAAGATGGCGGCGTCTATGAATGGCAGTGGCCACGAGGGGGTCGCACACTCTGGGGAAGTGGAGGTGTGGCGCAGGGCACCAGAAAACAGGAGGACCACACACCCTCCCTTCCCCCCCCACCCCACCCCCCACCGTTTGAGAAAGGATAAGCAGAGGAGATGACCCACGGGACGGTGACATTGGTGACGGACCTGTGAGGGGCTCTGAATCTGAAGGGTACACAGGAGGCGGGTTGCTGGTGACCCGAGACAAGGTAGCAGCGGGCTGCTGGCAACTGAATGAAATCACAGCAGGCTGCGGACTGCTGGAGACTGGCTGAAGGGGCGCCGGGTATCAGATCTGGGATGTGAAAGGCCGCTGGAGGCTTCATGTTTGTGTCAGAGATAAACATCTGGAGCTTGGGTTGTGGATGGTTTGGAATGAACCCATGTGGCTGTGGGGGCAGCGGGAGCACTCAGTGACTCGGGGTGGCGGTGGGGGGGTGCTCTCTTTTGCTTGCCTTTCTCTGCTGGGAAATTTTTGCTGATAGTGAATCCTTATACTAAACGAAATTTAGTGTGATATCACATTTTCTGTTTTATTAAATGACAATAAAATAATCTTGAATTTTGTCAAACTCTTTCTCAATGCACGCTAGCTATTTAACCTCACACATACAATCACACACACATTTTAACATGTATGTACCTGTACATATGCAAATGCATAAATACCTGAAATGAACTGACCAAAGACATGAGAGATTAAAAAAAAACCAAAATGCTTTCAAATCCCAGCCTGGATTTTTTTTTATATATCTTTTTTTCATTTATTTATAAATATACAGATATTCTTTGGCTTGGCTTCGCGGACGAAGATTTAAGGAGGGGGTAAAAGTCCACGTCAGCTGCAGGCTCGTTTGTGGCTGACAAGTCCGATGTGGGACAGGCAGACACGGTTGCAGCGGTAGCAGGGGAAAATTGGTTGGTTGGGGTTGGGTTTTTCCTCCTTTGCCTTTTGTCAGTGAGGTGGGCTCTGTGGTCTTCTTCAAAGGAGGTTGCTGCCCGCCAAACTGTGAGGCGCCAAGATGCACAGTTTGAGGCGTTATCAGCCCACTGGCGGTGGTCAATGTGGCAGGCACCAAGAGATTTCTTTAGGCAGTCCTTGTACCTTTTCTTTGGTGCACCTCTGTCACGGTGGCCAGTGGAGAGCTCGCCATATAACACGATCTTGGGAAGGCGATGGTCCTCCATTCTGGAGACGTGACCCATCCAGCGCAGCTGGATCTTCAGCAGCGTGGACTCGATGCTGTCGACCTCTGCCATCTCGAGTACTTCGACGTTAGGGATGAAAGCGCTCCAATGGATACTGAGGATGGAGCGGAGACATCGCTGGTGGAAGCGTTCTAGGAGCCGTAGGTGATGCCGGTAGAGGACCCATGATTCGGAGCCGAACAGGAGTGTGGGTATGACAACGGCTCTGTATACGCTTATCTTTGTGAGGTTTTTCAGTTGGTTATTTTTCCAGACTCTTTTGTGTAGTCTTCCAAATGCGCTATTTGCCTTGGCGAGTCTGTTGTCTATCTCATTGTCGATCCTTGCATCCGTCCTGCTTTGCGGAAACTGCCAAAATGTTTGGCCTGGAAGTCAGCCTGAAGAAAACTGAGGTCCTCCATCAGCCAGCTCCCCACCATAACTACCAGCCCCCCCACATCTCCATCGGGCACAGAAAACTCAAAACGGTCAAGCAGTTTACCTATCTCGGCTGCACCATTTCATCAGATGCAAGGATCGACACAGATATTATATAATTAAGTAAACCCCCCCCAACCCTCAACCCCTCTAACACCCTCCCTTCTCCCCTTCCAAAAACACAGAAAGAAGAAAGAAGATCATCACATAAAAGCAGCAATAATCAACTTTTTAGCTGTGGGAACGGAGACACCCACCGGAGCGGGTTGAAAGATTACATCTTCAAACGAACAATTTTTAAAAGTGGGCTCCATACTTTTGCAAAACAATGATATTAATCTCTCAAATTATACGTTATCTTTCCTAAAACTAAATCTGATTTCCAAGTAGCATCCAAACATTTTTTTTAGAAACGGCCAAAGCTAAATGTAAAAATTCATTTTGATACTTAGTCAGTCTCAGTCCTAAAGCAATCAACTTACCATCCCCTAATAAAAACAACAGTGGATTCCCAGTCAGAGAGTTCACTAAATGAATAGTCAGAAGAGAAATGAACAACTCATAAAGTTGAATGTTTGTTAATAAGAGATCAAATTTGGCCTTTTTTTTAAAATATAAAACACAACCTGTACTTCATGTCTGTTCACATTTTACTGAACTTATGAAGTTGTAAAACATCATTCCATACTTTATCAATCAAATGAACAAATTTTCAAAACTTATTTTAGTGTCCCGAACCTTGCAGCTCAATAAAAATTTGGTATTTTGCAAAAATTATGTTTTCCTAAAATGGCAGGACCTCAGCAAAGAGAGGTTGCAGTGGTCGATGGGACTTGGAGACCTGTGAGGAGTACAAACCCACTTTTATTAACTTACGACTAACGGCCAGTATTTACAGGAGTCTTCAGGTAATTCTGAGGTAAGGCAGGAAAACAGGGTTTATATCGGGTCCAACAGGGACAGAGCCAAGAGCAGTGCACACAGATGGTGAATTCCAGTTCACTGCAAGGGGATGTATGTAAGGAGGAATTAGCTGTAGAGCGGAGAGCTACTTAATGCATTCTAGTTCTGCCTTCCAAAGCAGATGTGCAAGACCTTGGCACCTTCACTGCTCGGATGTGACATGAAACGTTCAGAGATGGTGCGGATCTCAGTGGAGAGAGTGACCCCAGTTATTTTATCTGTTCCACAATTCGTTCACCACTGACACTTGACCCTCTGGCACCTCCGCGTAAGGTGAGGTTATGGGTCGGGCAACAGAACAACACTCCCCATTGTACTGATGAGAATGAAATATTTGAACAATTGTTTGAGGATACAAGTGGTATGTTTCATAAGAAATCCTGTAATAACTCTGCACTGTGCCTGATAGGATGGAAACCATCCATTAACTCTTTTCACAGGCTCCATGTGGGGGCATTCAGTCAGGGGCAATGGATAGGAAAGGTCCAAAGGCACTGGCTGGGCAAGGTGCAATACCTGTTTAGCCTCCCAATCAGGGTCATGTGAAGCCATGGACTGCAACTGGTGGATGGCTTTTACAGGAAGATTCCACAAGTTGGAATTTATGGATATAAAACTAAAAACGCTGGGCAGATGAATCTGCTGATCAACAGCCAGGGTTACCCGTCCAGTGTGGACACTGCAACTGAAGAAGGCAGCGAGAAACCACGTCAGTATTTTTTACCTTGTATAATCATGAACTCAGCATCGACCATGGTCTCAGCTCAAAGATGGGGCTTTCACTGAAGAAGAACAGGGGAGACAACAAGTATAATTCAGAGGGTCAGAGAGTGTTATGTCTCTGTGTTACTTGGGAGGCTTCTTAAATATTCAAGATTCAAATAACAAAAGGTAGTTTACTTACTGATGCCTTCCACCATCTCAGCAAACTTCACACACACATATGCATATACATACATCCCATAGTAGTGCATTACAGTTACTACAGTGAGAAGGGAGTATTCCTACATGGTTACAAAATAGTTTACATTATCCTGACTATATAACATCCCTTCTTCTCAAGATAAAGAAATCATTACTGTTCTTTATCACTTTCTTTCCAATGCTACCTAAATAATAGAACGTACACTAGTTTATTTACAGAACTATTTTTAAATAGTCCTTATCGATATCGCACTGGAGGTAGTATGTTCCTTCGCCATCTTGTGGATTTGGCTGTGACCGTTGGGCTCTGTGTTGCTGGTCCATGTGTAGGTGATGTAGTTTGTGGTGCTTCACCTGACAACTGCTGTGTTGATGTTTCAGTATTAGTAGTTGTGGTCTCTTCACTTGATCCCTCCCTTGATATTGGTGTTGCAGGTTTTGCTGATATTAAAGCTTTTTGCTTCATCACATCTTGTGTCGGCCGGATGTGAATTCTGTTCCTCCTCAGCCGATTGCCAGAGTCTGTCTCGACAACGCATGATCTTGGTGTCTCAGCTTCTCTGATGACCTTTGCTGGGATCATCTTTTCTACACCGACTCTTGAATATGCACATGCTGCCCTCTGAGGAGTTCTGGCAATGTTTGTTCATGTTTGTTATAATGCTGGTGTCCTTCTTCTTGTATGTCAGCCAATCTTCTTCTGGTTTCCTCCTGGTCTTCTGGAGGGTGTATTTTGCTTGGCAGAGTTGCTTTATATCTCCTGCCATTTAGAAGTTCTGCCATGGGCTTCATTTCAGCCCTTAAAGGTGTTACTTGTAATGATAGAAGAGCGAGGTCTGGGTCTTCTTTTGTTTCACGACACTCAACTAGTGCGTGTTTCACAGTTTGCACTTGTCTTTCAATGAACCCATGACCTTTGGGGTAGTCTGGGGATAATGTAGTGATAACAAACCCCTACTCTGCAGCCACCTTTCTGAATTCCCGTGGCATGAACTGTGTTCCATTGTCACATAATTATTTGTTCAGGTATTCCTTGTTCAACAAGGAGCGCTCTCATTTCTGAGGTGATAGTTGATGCTCTCAGGTCTTTCACCCTTTTGACGATTGGAAACTTCGATTAGTAACAGGCTACTATTAAATACCACTCTTGATTCTCGGTGAACAAGTCTGCTCCCACTTCTGTGGAAATAATTTCCTCTTTTTGTTGTGTGTTTCTGTTGACCTTTTTGGATGTTTTCTTCATCTAGATCTCCTAATTGACAGAGATCACCTGCAACTCCTGTCAGCTATCCAGACCTAAAATTGCTGGTCTGTCTGCATCTACCATGTCAAAAGTGCAGAAGATGTTCTTTCCCTTATGGCAGCCATTGATCTTAGCTCTCCCAGGATTCTTGATTCTGGGTCTACCATAGGCCGCTAATGTAACATTTGCTGTCTTTTGGATGCCCTTTTATTATGTTCTCTGGGAACATCTGACAGTAGAGTCTGAGTGAAAGGACGTTGGTTTGTGATCTAGTATCCAGCTTTAGCTTTAGGTTAAATATCATAGGTTTGTTCTGGATTGGTCTCTGTATTTGGATCCTTGTGTGCAACTCCCTTCCTTCTTTCATCTCACCCAACATCTCATGAAGGAGTATGGATTCCATGTCCAGTATCTGGGTGTCAGAGTGCTCATTGTTGTTTCCTTTTATGTGCTGGATCTTCTTCTTCTTGTTTTTCTTCACTGGTATCACTGTTTTCTTCATCCCAGACTTGCACATTTTCACCCAGCGGTTTGCTTTACCACCGGCTCTACATTCAGAACCGTATGCGGGGCTGTGATAGAACAGATTCTATCACCAATGTGTATATGTACAGATTGTAGTGTAGGATGACTGTGATTGGCTGAGAGTGTAGCCACACCTACTGGCCGGTCTTAAAGGATTGCTCCTAGCCAGACCCTTCCTTCTCTTTCCTGTGAGTGGGTCTGAATTGATAGGGATTTCATTTGCGTCCTCGTGGCTTTGAAAGCTCTGGCTGTGTCTATAGCTTCGAGCTATCCTTCCCTATATCAGACTTTTGCACTTCGGGATGGGCACTACCTCCATATTAGTTCATTATCTAATCTTTCCTCTATATCCCTAAATCTGCATTTTGCAGCAACAATTTTTAGTCTAGTGACGAAGTTAATAACAGTTTCATCAGTCTCTTGCATTAAGCCTTGAAATTCATTGTGTTTAATTCTAAGATTAGACCTGGGTTCAAGGTGAGAAGCAAACTTTGCTCTGGATCATTTTTCCCCCCCTCTGTAAGCTCCCAGCTATTAAATAAGTCAAGGCCTTGCTCCCCATCCAGAGAAGTGTATACCGACCTTCTCCTCTGCTGTTACATTTTTAAAATAGCTTTTGAATGCTAAATTGGACTCCTACTGAAACTTTTTAAACAATTCAACAATGTCTTCAGCCTCCCCGTCCATCACTAGGTGAACTAATGTTGCTCCAGCCATTTTTTTTCTGTAATTTTTTTTTTCTTTTCTTCCCCTTTGTACTTCCGTGACTTACAATCAATTGTGTGGCTTTATTCTTGTTCTCTTATACCGCTGCCACCATGTTAGGTCTCTGGAGTTGCTTGAGAGGTTTCTGAAATAACTTAGAGATGCAAGATTCAAAGAACAGAAGAGACTTTGCTTACTGGTGCCTTTCACCATCTCAGGAAACTGTTCACACACTCATACATATGCCTCACAGTGGGGCACGACAGTTACTACAGTGAGAAGGGTGTATTCTTATGTGGTTACAAAACAGTTCACATTATCCTCACTATATAATTCACATTAACCTGACTATATTACAGTGATAGATGGAGAGACATAATCGACCATGCCAATCATACAAGGCATCTGAACGAATGGTGCAAAACTCTGCCTTAAATATATTTAATGAGGCAGCCTTCACTGCTTCCTTGGGCAGAGAAATCCTCAGCTTCTCTACTCTCTGGGGGGAAAAAAAAAACATTTCCTCCTCTTCTGCGTTCTAAATCTTCTTCCCTCAATCTTGATCTTGTCTCGCCTACCAGAGGAAAGAACTGTTAACTTTGATCGAATATAAAGTAGTGTGTGACATATAATACGACGACAATACAGTTTTATTAGCTTTGCAAAGCGGATGCTCTGTTCCACGAGAAGACCTGTTGTAACCTACACCAGGGCCTCTCTGCCTCTCGTTTTGCAGCCTGTTCGCATGTGTTCCAATGAGCTGCAGGCTGCAGCAAACCATTGAGCATATGAAGTTCGAGAACAGCGTCGGCTTGGTTCTTATGTCTTGCAGTTGTGCAACTGAACAAAAACAATTTATTTAAGACCTTTCCTATAAAAATTTTCTTTCTTGTCCTTTTCTGGCAGCTAAAATTTATAGAAAGAAAAGAAGAAAATAAAGCCAACTCTGCAATTCATGCTATAATCTATCACACATTCCCTGCCTCTATCTTTAATGTAATTATATTCAAATCAAAATGTAGACACGCAGCACTGTAACCGATCCTTTTGGCCCACGAGCCCTTGTTGGCCAATTACAGATTTCAGATTCATTGCCAGAGCACATACATGACATCACGTACAACCCTGAGATTCTTTTTCATGTTGCTCACAAGAATTACGACTAATTGATAGGGGCAAAAAAAACCTTACGCAGCGTAAACATGTAAACAAAGAACTGTAAACAGACAATGAATGGAAATAAACTGTGCAATCCAGAGAAAATCAAAAAAAGAAAATCAATAAAGTGCACAATAAGGGCCCTTACATGAGAATCTTGAGTTTGTGATTGAGGAGTCTGATAGGGGAGGAGGAGCTGCTGTGCCTGAACCTGGTGGTGCGGGTCTTGTGGCACCGAGACCTCTTTCCTGATGGAAGCAGCAGGAACAGAGCATGTGCTGGGTGGCTGGGTAGTGTGGGTCTTTGGTGATTGCGGCTGCTCTCCGACAGCAGTGTTCCCTGTAGATGTAGTGGGGACGGTCTTGCTTGTGATGCCCTGGGCTGTGTCCACTACCTTTTGAAGGGCTTTATACTCTGGGGTATTGGTGTCCCCAAACCACACTGTGATGTACCTGGTCATGATGCTCTGGAGCAGTCCTTCTGCTAGTGGGCAATGAGTGGCTCAAACAGCAGGGGATAGGAACTTCAAGGGGTTAGTCTTTACACTCAGGGGCATTGATGTTCCGATTCCAGACCATGATACAGCCAGTCAACACACTTCCCACCACATATCTATAGAAACTTTCCAGGTTTTCTGGTGAATACCAAACTCCTGAGGAAGTAGAGGCACTAATGTGATTTCTTCATGATGCCATTGGTGTGTTGGGTCCAGAAAAGATCCTCCAGGATAGTAACTCCCAAGAACTTAACAGTGGTCACCCTTTCCATCTCCGATCCTCCCAGTGATCACTGGATTGTATATCTCTGGTTTTCCCTTCCTGATGTCAACAATCAGCAATTTAGTTTTGGTGAAAGGACTGTTGGTGCATCATTCAGCTAGGTTTTCAATCTCCATCCTGTTCGCTGACTCATCCCCTTCCTTTATATAACCCACTAACATGGTATCGTCAGCAGATTTGTAGATGGTGTTATTGTCGGACCAAGCTACACAGTCATATGCATAAAATGAGAAGAACGGGGGCTAAGAATACAGCCTGTGATGCTCCAGTACTGATGAAGATTGTAGAAGGAGATTTTCTTACCAATCTTCACTGATACATCCTTTTCTTTCTTTCTTTGGCTTGGCTTCGCAGACGATGATTTATGGAGGGGTATGTCCACGTCTGCTGGAGGCTCGTTGGTGACTGACAAGTCCAATGTGGGACAGGCAGGCACGGTTGCAGCGGTTGCAAGGGAAAATTGGTGGGTTGGGGTTGGGTGTTGGGTTTTTCCTCCTTTGTCTTTTGTCAGTGAGGTGGGCTCTGCTGTCTTCTTCAAAGGAGGTTGCTGCCCGCCGAACTGTGAGGCGCCAAAATGCACAGTTGGAGGCAAGATCAGCCCACTGGCGCTGGTCAATGTGGCAGGCACCAAGAGATTTCTTTAAGCCATCCTTGTACCTCTTCTTGGGTGCACCTCTGTCTCGGTGGCCAGTGGAGAGCTCGCCATAGAACATGATCTTGGGAAGGCGATGGTCCTCCATTCTGGAGATGTGACCCACCCAGCGCAGTTGGGTCTTCAGCAGCGTGGATTCAATGCTTGCGGATACATCCAATTAACCTACAATCCCCGTATGTTTTGAAAGGAGGGAGAAAAATGGAGCACCAGGAGGAAACCTACATAGACACGTGGAGAATGTACAAACTCCTCCCAGAGGGTGCTGATTCAAACCCAGATTGCTGATGCTAAATCAACATCAACTTCGAGATCAACACGATGAGAACCTCCTCTGTAACACTTCAAAATTGCATGTACATTCAACTGCCCAAAGGCACAGAATGTTTTGGAAGGTAATGTACACGGACGGCCAGGTCCTTCACAAGGCCCGATCTCCCATTCAATGAATGCATCTCCATGGGGCGCAGCCTCATGAAGGCAGCCAAATATAATACAGGGTGCCCAGCACAACGTCTTCTCACTGCTATCGTCAGGCAGCATGTGCAAAAGCCTGAAGACCAGCATCTCCCGGTTTGGGAACAGTTATAATAATATTTATCATCTATCTTTTTTTGTAGTTATTTCCCCTTTTTAATTCAATTAAGTGTACTCTTGTATTTTAGTTATTTTTGTTGTGTTATTTTACAAAGTTATCTTTTCAGCCGCAGCAAGTAAGAATTCCAGTGAATGGGTACGTAGAACTATGCATATGACAGTAAACGTTATCATTATCACCTCTCGTTGGTCTCAGGTAAATCCCAGACAATTACTTTATGTATCTTGCAAATCAAAGTGTGATTTAGATGGATCTGCTATTCAATAAGTCAATGATATTGGCAGGCTAGATGTGTTGCTTTGCCACCCTGCTGTAGAACTCTAACCTGGCTGAGGCAAAATATACACATGATAAAGATTTATTTCAGACTTCACTCTCAGTGAATGTTCTCTCAGAGTCTCATGGCTGATGCTCGTTAGACTGTCAACTTGCTTGTTATGGAAACTGTCCACCTTTAGTTACATAGACAGCTGAGAAACACAACTTTCAACTCATCAAGTCCGTACTGACTATCAACCATCAACAACTCCTTGTGTGGTACGGTGACTGCAAAGCATCAGTCGGGAAATCAATACAGAAGATCATTAAACCAGCTGAAATGATCATTGGGGTCTCCCTTTCCTCTGTTAATAACATTCACCTGATGCTTAAATTGGGCTCAAAGAATTAATGAAGGTCCCTACCATCCATCACATAGGATCTTTGACTCATTACCATCCGGAAGGAAGCACAGGACCATCAACAGGACTACCAGGCTGTGAAGTGGCTTCTACCAGCATCCTGTGAGATTGTCCTGTAACCTTGGGTCTCTTATAAGTAAAGGAGTAAGTTATTCCAGAGTGAATATATATGTACATTTTTTTATGTATGTTTGTGATTATTAAGGTATTAGGTGTGCGCATCATGGTCCTAGGATCGGCACCAGAACGCGTGTTCGAGGGGGAACATTAGGGGGAACAGTCCGAGAGTCATAAACTCACGCAGTGGGGGAGGGAGGGGGTGCTGGTGGCCTACCTACCAAATGGATGTAAACCTCCTCTATCCCTCTAACATAGCAGACAAAAACAGTGCTTTTATTGCGTGGAGAGTCACTAGCGAGCGCTAGTGATGCTTGATGCAGGCTTGTAATGTGGACAGGGGCGGGTCTGATGGCGAGCGATGGCTGCAAGTGAATGGAGATGCTCAGTTTCTCGCTTGGGTGGGGGGGGGTCAATGCCTGCAGATGCTCGTCCTTGGCACCGACCCAGGAAGGTCCAGAATAAAGGCTATTTTATCTGGTTGTATATGATGATTAACTTGAATTAGGACTGGAATTTACCTTGATGTTGCATTGACCTCATTTCTTTTATTGTCAACACAGACTCACCAACTCCTCCAGTGATCTGCTGCCTCATGGGGAGATATTTGCAGCAAACAATGAACTTACTTTCCCATATATTTGGGATGTGGGAGCCAAGAGGACCCCAAAACCCAGCAGCAATAGAAATTCACCAACTTAAACAAAAGTTGCTTTTAATTATCTTTAAACATGAAAACAGAATCACACTCTAACTTATTATTATTAACGTAACTTCACCTGCTTCTAGTTCTAAGTCCACGTGTAAGAAATGTGTATAAGTTCAGAAATGTTCTTTAATTCACAGTCCAATCTCACTTCTCACTCCTCCAAGTTCACTGGTTGCAGGCAATTCTTATACTGTGCACAGAATTTAACATTTATGAAGTTCTCCAGGCTTTGGTGCTTGAAAGGTAAATGGTTACCGCTCAGAAAGGTTCTTGTTAATTTTCAGAGAGAGATTTGTTGCTCGCTGGACACAAACTGATACCTTCCAATCAGCCACTTCAGTATCTTGCCAAAGAAAATAGCCCCTTTCAAGGTTTTCCAGATGATAACATTTTTCTTTCAGGTCACCACAGAATTCCTTTTCAGTTTCCTTTATTTCAAGCAAAACATTATGCAGCCAGTCCTCTCTTCTTGTATGGACCATAATGGCTTTGAGCAGGCTGAACAAAGAACACACACACACACACACACACACACACACACACACACACACACACACACACACACACACTCAGAGAAAACCACATGACCCTCTTAGAAGAGCCAACTGCACTCAGACAGACTGTGGCTCTGAACCTAATCTTCTGAGTTTGTTCATCTGTTGCTTTCCAAGCAACAATCCATTACTCCACAGCATGTCCAATTAACACCTACTTGTGAAGTCCTTATAGGCATTCTTCAAAATGTGTGCAAAGGCACTCTGAGCCTGGACTATCTACTTGAGCAGAGCTCCAGCATTTTAAATGAGATTTGTTTTGATGTGTTTGCATGTGGACCTACACTAAAAAAAACCTGGCACAATTTATCTCCTTTAAATCACATCTATATAGAATATAAAATATAACATCTGTCACTGAGGAAACTGGAGCATCTGAAGGAAACACAGAAATGGTGGAGGAACTCAGCAGGTCATGCAGCATCCGTAGGAGGTAAAGATATATAGTCGAGGTTTTGGGTCTCACCCCTTCTACAGGGTGTGAGTGAAAATCAGGCAGGTGCCCAAACAAAAATGCTGGAAGAAGGGAAGGGCAAAGGGAGGAGAACAGACAAAAGGTAATAATTGGAGATGGATAGGTAGGCAGGAGAGAGGAAAGGTGAGAACTGATTAGGGGAGAGGGTGGTTCGATGACTACAGAGGTGGAACAAAGGAGACGGAAGGAAAGGGGAAAAGAATGCAGCAGAGAGGAATGGAGAAATTGGGATAGATGAGACATGGGGGGCTAACAGGAACTGGAGGTCAATAATAATGCCATCCGGTAGGAACGTGCCCAGGTGGAATATGAGGGGTGTTGTTCCTTCATTTCGTGGGTGTTCTCCATCTGGCACTGAACTGGGAGCATTCAGTGCAGGGCCAGGGATATCTGTCCAAAACTTTGGTGAGACTAGACTTACATGCAGCAATTTCTGCAGTTCTGATCACTCAGCTATAGGAAAAATATCATTAAATATCCCAGAAGGTATCGGAATAATTCACGTTATTACTGGAAGTGGCCAGCTTGTGTTATAAGGAGAGATTGGAAAGGCCAGGACATTTCTCTGGAAATAAGAGGGAGAGAGGGACCTTATAGAGGTTCACAGAATCGTAAGGCAAATAAATAAAAGAAATAAAATAGGACATCAATTTTATTTTTCAGAAGGTTTGCTTCTGAAAATGCAAGCTGAACATAAAGATGATTTCAGATTTGCTGAATCATGTAGGAAGATGAGAAACATCAAATGAACTTTTATTGAATTTAGCATTTTTAATCGCATCGTGATGCTGACATGTTGTGTTAGTTCAACTGACCTAATCTGTTTTGCCACTAATTTTTGTTTGTACTCGGCATCTGATGCCTCTCCTGTCAGTGTCCAACAATAGTTGGCCAGTGTTGATGGATTCCAATTGCCCTGATGTCGCTTTTCCACGGACACAATGTCCTGGTGAAACCCTTCACCATGTTCGTCGCTGCCCTGCACCAAGGTCAGCAGGGAAGGCGCCCGAGTGTGGATGTGGTCAATGAATTTTCAATAAAATGTTGCATTTCATTGGGACGTAGACTGAAACCAGCCCCAAATCCATAAAATACACCCAAAATTGTTCAGGAAAGAACATTTTTGTTGTCCAGTGTCATCATAGTTATGGAGGGTGGAGGGTGTATGGAACAAGCTGCCAGAGGAAGTGGTGGAAGATGATACAATTGTAAATTTAAAAGATATTGAAGAGGCTATTGTTGATTTCAAAATATATATATTTTGATGGATATGGGCTGAATGCAGCAAAATAGGATAGGGTTGTCTGGACAATTTGCTCAGTATGTACAAGATTTCCAAAGGGCCTGTATCCATGCTGTGACACTCTCTGAATCCACTGTGGAAGCAGTCCAAAGGTGGTTCAGCAGGCTGATTCCAGAGATGCGGGGCTTCAACAATGAAGAGAGATTGAGTCACCTGCGACTATGTTTTCTGGACTTCAGAAGAATGAGAGGGAATCACGTCGGAATATTTAAAATTATTAAAGGGACCTACCAGAAAGAAGCAGGAGACCTGTTTCCATTGGTGAATGAGACGAGAACCAGGGGTCATAGCCTCAAGATTCGGGGGAGGAGATCAAGACAGAAATGAGAAGGAACTGCTTTTCCAAGAGAGTGGTGAAACTGTGGAGTTTTCTGTCCCAGAAAGCAGTAGAGCAGTGATTTTCAACCTTTTTCTTTTCACTCACATCCCACTTTCAGTAACCCTTATGCCATCGTTGCTCTGTGATTAGTAAGGGATTGCTTAAGGGGCTATACGTGTTGGAAGGGAAGGTTGAGAATCACTGCTCTAGACCCAATTTTTACTGAAATATTTTGCTTGACTTTGGCCCATTTCCTCTGGAGTTCTGAAACCATGCACATGAGGGATGATAAAAACAGTGGTTTTCAAACCTTTTTGTTCCACCCACATACCACCTTCATCAGTCCTTTCCTAATCAGAGAGCACATACGGCATAGGGAATACTTAAAGTGGGATGTGAGTGGAAAGAAAAAGGTTGAGAACCACTGCAGTGGAGGCTGCCTCGTTTAATATATTTAAGAGCCAGTTAAATTGATTTTTGCATAGCAGGTGAATTAAAAGTTATGGGGCCACTCTCTCTGGAATCTGGAAGGAATGTGGATTGCGGAGGGTCATTTGAATTCACCTCACCTGTCAATCAAGGTTTAGATCTGCCAAGCTGTGAGGCTGATGTGTGATTGAAGAGAGATGGAGAGAGTTGTGGGTACTGTGTGTTTAACCCTCGTATTACCAATTGGGAGATGAGAATGTTTACCAGTGATTTATTTGCACCCATTGTGCAGTTATTTGTACATGATTGTTCATTAGTTGTGAACAAATGCTGAACACCAGGCTGTGAGCCATGGGCAGCTCCGGGGAGGGGGGGTGGGGGGGATCATGTAGTGATTTGTGTGTTTTTGCTGTTTATGTGTTTGTTAGTTATGACCATTATTGAACTCCATTGAACCATAGAACCATAGAGCACTATGGCACAGAAACAGGCCCCTTGGCCTTTCTAGTTGGTGCCGTATTTTTTTTTGCCTAGTCCCACTGATGTGCGCCCAGTCCATAGCCCCCCCCCATACCTCTCCCTTTCCCTGTTCACATTCCTCAAAAATGTTAAAATTGACCCCATATTCACCACTTCAGCTGGTGGCTAGTTCTACACTCCCACCACTCTCTGTGTTAAGAGGTTCCCCCTCATGCTCCCTGTAAACTTTTCCCCTTTCACCCTTCAACCTTCTGGTTTGTATCTTATCTACCCTCAGTGGAATAAACCTACCTAGTTACTCTGTCCATACCTCTCATAATTTTAAATACTTCTGTCAAATCTCCTCTCATTCTTCTATGTCCCAGGGGAAAAAATCCTAACCTGATTAACCTTTCCCTGTAACTCAATTTCTGAAGTCTGGGCAAAATCCTTATAAATCTTCTCTGCATTCTTTCTGTCTTAGTGATATCCTTCCTGTAGTTTAGTGACCAAAATTACACACCATACTCCAAATTTGCCCTCGCAAATGTCATGTATTACTTCACCACAGCATCCCAACTCCTGTACCCAATACTTTGATTTATAAAGGCCAATATGTCAAAAGCTCTCTTTACAACTCTATCCACCTGTAACACCACTTTAAGGGAATTATGTATAAGTATTGCCGTATCTCTCCATTCTACCGCACTCCTCAGTGCCTTACCATCCAGGCTGTGAGCTATGGGCAACTTCGGAGGGCCAACAGCAATGGACTCGACCCAGTACCTGAGCAGCATTGACACTGGAGATCAGGTTCATGTGTATGTACTTGTTTAGTTAATTGGTATACTGAGTCTTTGGGTGGTAGAAGTTAAACCCTCATTCTCAGTATACTGTGCTTCTGGGTAGTGGGTACTGAAGAAGTTAAATCTTCCTTCTCAGTATACTGTGCTTCTGGGTAGTGGGTACTGAAGAAGTTAGACTCTCATTTCTCGGTGTACTATGCCTGTGGGTGGTGAACATGTTAAACCCTCATTTCTCATACACCGTGCCTCTGGGTGATGGGTACCGAAGAAGTTAAACCCTCATTTCTTGGTATACTATGCCCATGGGTGGTGGGTGCTGAACAAGTTAAACCCTCATTTCTCACTACACCGTGGCTCTGGGTGGTGGGTGCTGAACAAGTTAAACCCTCATTTCTCACTACACCGTGGCTCTGGGTGGTGGGAAATAAAGAAGAGTTAAACCCTTGTTTCTTGGTATATCGTGCCTGTGGGTAGTAGGTGCTGAACAGGTTAAGCCATTTTTTCCTTATACCATGCCTGAATGCTGTGTACGTTAGTCTGTCACTCTGTGCCTTTTTTTGTGAATTCCCCTGTCTATAAACAAACACCACTGTTTATTTATAATGTGTCAAGCCTTGATTCTCTTTGATGCTGTTGAACCTATTTGTTTGCATCTGTATCTTCCCTTCTGGTTGTATCCTTTGTGTCTGTATGGAATGCACTCTGTAGATGTGTCTGCTTGTGTATTCAAAATAAGTTATTCATAAAACTGTTCAAAGCCTTTTACCATTGTTAATATCATACATTTTCATTTTCACACATTTATTGTATATTGTTAGATTTGTTTCCAATTATTGTTTCGTACCATTGCCACCATTGTGGACCCCTGTCATTACTCTCTTGTTTGAAGGAATTCCCCTCGCTTCTCAGACCCTCAATATCTGGAGCTGAGTCCACGGCAGATCAGCCATGATGTTATTGAACAATGTGTTACAGAGTTCTGTGTTGTGTATTGGCCTGTGTTGTGTGGTTTTATGTTAAAAAGTGACAGTTTGCCTCAGAGAGCCAAGGTGGACTGCTGAGAGAGTGGGAGATGGACTGACCATGTGCAGAAAATTATCTAAAAAATTCTGGACTTGGACAATAAACCACTACTTGGTGGTGCTGTGGAGGGGAAGGAGGCCCAGAGCAGGAGTCATGGTCTGGAAGACAGTTTAGAATGTTGGGATTTCAAAAAGGATGAACATTTCGAAGGCAGCCAGAATGATCCAGACCAAGCCCGTGGTTCCTCTCTCTGCAAGCAACACAAGACAACTTTGAATTTTGTGCTCTCTCTCTCTCTCTCTCTCTCTCTCTCACAAAGATCTTTTGGCTTCAGTTTACCAACCAAACTGAATTTTATTTCTGATCTTTGCTTCGGTTGAGATCGAAGTTTTGTGTGTTTTGTGTCTAAGTTTTTCTGTGGGTTGGATGGAAATATAACTTAGACTTTAATTACATTTGTTATATTTAGGCTGGGGAATTTATTAGTTTTACACTGTTATAGAAATTTGCATAGTAACCAGTGGGCATTGTTATAAAAGGGGGGATTTTGAATTAAAGATTGAAGGTGAATTTTTGTTAATAAAGTAATTGTTCATCTTTACCCCTGTGTGATCTGCCTTCTTTGTGGTTGCTGGTTTGATCTTGTAACAAATGGAACAGGTTCAACGGTCATCTCATTCTCTGTTTCTTACGACTCCATCACAGATGAGAATGTGCAAACTCCGCACAATGATCATCTACGATCAGGACTGAATCAGGATTCAATCTGGTGCTTGATGCAGGAGCTCCAGTGGTTGCGACAGTGCCTCACCAATTATCTGGTGTTTCAGGAAATGTGGAATGGAGGCTCATTGTGGATCCAGGGAATGCCCAATGGGAAGCATAGACAATCCATTCCAAACAAGGCTCAGAAATCAGGAAGAAAGATAAGAGCCCTTAGGAGTCCCAGTGCAGCTGGAAAATCACCCAGGGATACGCACGAATGGACCAGCGTGTTCTGCATAGTTGCGGGATGCTGCCAATCAGAATAATGAACAGCAGTGAATGCAGAGACGGGCAGAGAACTCTGAGCACCATCTGTAGAACTTCTCTGAGGCAGCCACTCCCAACCTGCAGTCATTGTAATGAAGATGTGGCGCAAACTTCCCCTTCCCTTCCACCCCACCAGGTTCCTACTCCCCTTTCACTCGACCTGCATTGAGCAGTCAGAAGAAAGTACACAAGGATGGTATGCAAATTCACGAAGCCTTCCATATTTTGCGCACCAAGGCTTGGTGCAGCCAACAGAAGGACTTTGTGGGTTAGAACCATACTCTAGAGCAGCTGTTCTCAAAGTTTATGGGCTCTCCCTTTCTCTATGAAGCAGTCAGGTTTAGTTGGTTTCTTCTCTGCTACTCCTTATACACCTTGTGTCATTTATTCAATCTGTCCCCCACCCCCTTAAATGTGCTATGGCTCCCAAAAGGGCT
Source organism: Narcine bancroftii (assembly GCF_036971445.1). Lineage (NCBI taxonomy): Eukaryota > Metazoa > Chordata > Chondrichthyes > Torpediniformes > Narcinidae > Narcine > Narcine bancroftii. Next base: position 204,374,443 of record NC_091475.1, read on the forward strand.
GTACGTCATCCTTTGGAAATGGCTAGTCTAGAGTCTGATTTCAGATTTAGTTTTATGTTCAGTGTACATACTTGACATCGCATACAACCCTGAGATTCTTTTTCCTGCAGGCACTTATTGACAGAGCAAAAAAATATATACAATGTAAACAAATAAAGAAATGTAAACAAACTGACTGTGGAATACAGAGAGGAAAAAAACTCAATGAGGTGCAAAAGTAAAAGTTTTTAAATGCGTCCCAGATTGAATTTGTTGTGGAGGAGTCTGGTGGTGGAGGGGTAGCAGCTGTTCCTGAACCTGGTGATGTGAGTCTTGTGGCACCTATTTCCAGACGGCAGCAGCAAGAACAGAGTGTGTGCTGGATGGTGTGGATCCTTGAAGATTTCTGCTGCTCTCCAATGGCAGTGTTCACTGGAGATGGTCTTGATGTCCTAGGTCATGACCAACACATTTTGCAGGGCTTTAAGCTCAGGCATATTGATGTCCCCAGTCCACACCGTGTTGCAGCCGGTCAGGATGCTCCGGAGCAGTCCTTCTGCTAGTGGGTGATGAGTGGCTCAAACAGCAGGGAAAGAAACTGCAAGGGACCACAGTGGAGATAAATACAAATTAGAGAACAAATATAGCAATGTACAGTGAAGGTAATGTATGGATATGATACTGAGGATTTTTTTTTAAATTTGAAGATTTTCTTTTGAAAATAAATTATTATGAATAAAGCCTATTTTTGTAAAAAGAAATTCACAGGCACACAGCTCTTTAGAGCTCATCCCTTATGGACACAAATGATGCAAGAACAAAGGAACTTACACCGAGGCAAATAAACATAGATGGCCACAATATGAGAAAAATAAATAAACACACACACACACACACACACACATTCACACACACACACACACACACACACACACATTCACACACACACACACACACACACACACACACACACACACACATTCACACACACACACACACACATTCACACACACACATTCACACACACACACATTCACACACACACACACACATTCACACACACACACACAAACTTACACACTCACACACACACACACTCACACACTCACACACACAGACACACACACACTCACACACAAACACACACACACTTACACACACACAAACACACACACACGCTTACACACACACAAACACACACACACAAACACTCATACAGACAGACACACACTCACACACTCACACACACACTCACACACACAGACACACACACACACTCCAGATGACTACATCAAAAATTTAATAAGAAACACAATTATCCTGTCTGACTCTTTGAATTTGCTTAAGCATATGTCAACTTTTGTGTGTGTGCGCGCACATGTGCACGTTTGTTTGTGCATATGTGTGTATGTGCATGCATTTTTGTGTATACACGGGTATGTGTGCATGTGTTTGCGTTAGTGTGTATGCATGTGCATATTTGCATGTATGTGTGTGTACTTCCTCTTGTACTTCCACGTGTGTGTGTGTGTGTGTGTGTGTGTGTGTGTGTGTGCATGTGTGTGTGTTTGTTAGTGTGTGTGCATGTGTGTGCGCTTGGTCGCGTTTCTGTGTTAGAATGTGCGTATGTATGTGGGTGAGGGTGTGCACGTTCATGTGTGTGTGCATGTCAATGTGTATGCATGCTTATCTGTGTGTGTGTATATACACATACATATTTGTATGAGATTGCTTTTGTTTTGAGTGAAACACCTGTCTGTATTCATTCGTGTCGGTGTGTATTTGCACTGGTCGTCTGCCTGCTTGCGTTGGTAGCCTCCTGCGTAGCTACCGGTGATCCCTCACGTTCTGCACTCACTCCCACACCCACTGCCTTGCCCGATCCAGAGCAAATGAACTGAAGAGAGCCGAGGTGGCCCGTCCAGTTGCTCCCATGCCCTCTCATCTCAGCCAGGAATAGAAGACAGCGAAAAAAAAATAACCATCGCTTGCACACTTCAGAACTTCACCAGAGGAACATGTGCAATAAAGATCAATCTTTATTATGCAGCTGCTATCAAAATTATTCTGAAGAGGCTTTTGATTTGACTGTCTGTGCCAGCAATATTTTGTAAGCGATCATTCTCATATCAATTAGATTGATGTCAGTAATACTTCATCACAATAGATTTCAAGTTTCTTCACCTGTCGGCTCACCTAAAATACAAAAGGCGATATTAAAGGCAAAATCTTTGACAGAAGCATCATGGAGCAGCTTCTGAACTTGTTTTATATTTCTTTGATTACTTGTCAGTAAATAGCATGGATTTTTTTTTAAATTGCTGGATTGATTTGTTTATGGAAGATAATATTTTCTTTTTGTGTGAAGTATTTCTTGTTTTACTCATTGTATAATGGTGGGGGAAATCGGACAGGGACATGCTTTCTGGTTTAAAACAAAATGCAGATCTTCTTTAAGCCAACAGTTGCTATGAAGCTAGGGGGCACTCTGTACCTTTCCTTGCAATGTATTGGATGGATTTTGTCCGTAGAAATGGGAGAAGATTTACATTAGGTTGCACAGATGAAGAGGATGGGCTTGCCAAGAAGATATAGGCAGGAGACCGTAGTGACTGCCTGTTCTGTCTGTGACCCCTGAACTTTGATCTGTCAACCGTGTGCGTGGCCTCCGAAACTGAGGGACCAGATTTCAGATTTATTGTCAGAGTACAGACATAACATCACATACAACCCTGAGATTCTTATTTGTGTGGGTGAGGCAAAATGACCACTTATCGGTAGTGCAAACAAAAACTGTATTCAACCTACGCCCTTAAACAAATAAAGCAAACTGACTGTGCAATACTGAGAGGAAAACAAAATGAATAAAGTGCAAACGTAAGACCTTAAATAAGTCCCTGGTTGGATTGGTCGTTGGAGAGTCTGATTGGTGGAGGGGTAGCAGCTGGTGAGGAACATCAACATTTATGGGAGGAAGGCAGGAAAATGGAGTTGAAAGAAAAAAACAACACATCAGCCAGGGTGGAGCAGCCTTGATGTGCCAAATGGACTAATTCTGCTCTTATGTCTTGTGATCCCATGTGCTCCAGAATGAGTGGCAGTCCTTGCAACAGTGGGAATAGGAACTGAATTTATCAAAATCAGTCAAAACTGCAGATGATCAAATTCTGAAATTAAAATATAGAGTATTGGAGATGCTCAGCAGGTCAGTGAGCATCTGTGAAGAGAGAAAAGTAGTGGGTTTTCTTTCCATTTGCTCTGTTTCTCTTTTCCGGACTTTTCTCTGATTTGTTGAGTGTTTCCAGCATTTTAGGCTTTTATTAGCGGTATCAGGAAGGACAGGTCAGCCCTTGATCGTCTCCTCTTTGAACCAGGGCTTGTGTTCAGCTGGGGTAATTAAGTGTCTGTGGAAGTTCTGGTCCTGCCATTTACTGGAAGGATGCGGAGGCTTACGAAAGGGTACAGAAGATGTTGACCAGGACGTTGCCTGGTTCGGAGGCTGTGAATTCTGGGGAGAAGTTGGACAGACTTGGGTTGCTTTCTTCAGAGCGACGGAGGCTGAGGGGCAGCCTGATAGAAGTTTATAAAATCATGTGACATTGACCAAGTAGGAAGGCAGCAGAGTTTTAATTTCATTTTAAATTTTACACGATAACAGGCCCTTTCGGCCCATGAGCCTGTTCTGCCCAATTACACCCAATTGGCGTACAGCCCTCGCCTCGTAGTGCATTTTGAATGGTGGGAGCACCGAGAGGAAACCCACACAGACATAGGGAGAATGTACAAACTCCTTACAGCAGCGGATTTGAACATTATAATAGCGTTGCGCTAACTGCTACACTAACATTGGTGCCCTTTAATTTGTTCAAAGGTGGCATGATGGTACAAACATTTTATATACACAATATACTTCATCTTTTGCCTGTCGTAAAGGGCAAGCAAAGCGTCACCATTAGCATTGCCTGGTGCCACCAATAATAAGAGAAAGGGAAGGAAAAGAGAGACCCTTCAGGGACACTGAGTGTCTGTGGATTTTCCCCCAGTGGCATCTGCAGCCTCACAACATCCTGACATGGTGTCCAGCACGGACATGCGGACCAAAGGGCCTGTTCCTGTGTTGTGCTGTTCTATGTTCTAAAGGAACCATCATTAATTTGCTGTGCTCCCTGTTTCATCTTATACTTATATGTGTGAGTTCTTAGGCAACACATGGATGAAGGGAAAGGATCTTTACTTTAAAGTTGTTGTAAACAGCACCATGAGGCAGGCCATGAGGCTGCAAGCCTCCATTACAGATCTTACATACTGTGTGTCAGCCCCCTGCTGGCAGCCAAGTCTAATCAAACAGTAAGGCATTGCTAGTGGCATGGCAACCGTGATCACGAACATTACACTCACTGTTCTCACTGCACCTGTGAGCTTGGGAGATGACTCCTCTACTTCCCTGGATCTTTCCCTTTGGTCCTGCATTTTCAGTCTCCGCAGGAATTCTGGGAAGCCAGTGAGCAGAGGTTCCAAGGCAGGGGTAAAGCCAGGTATGACTTTAACGGCTTCTATGTTTCAACATGGGATGGAACAGCACAGTACAGGCCCCTGAGTCCACACTGTTCTGCACACCTATGTAAACCTCCTCCATGTCAAGCTAGCCCTACTTCCGTCACAGCCCATGACTCTCCATTATGTTCACATTCACATCCCTATCGAAGAGGCTTTTAAATCACCACCACCCCCCAGCAATGCATTCCAAGCACCCACCTCTCTCTGTGTAAAAATAATCTATCTTGGATGTCTCCCCTGAACTTTTCTCCACTCACTTTAACCAGATGTCCTCTTGTATTGGACATTGACACCTGGGGGAAAAAGTGCCGGCTGTCCATCCTATCTGTGCCTCTCATCATCTTAAAAGAGGACAGTAGCACCTTTGTCCAAGGGTGACAGAAGCTGTCCCAAGTGTGTCATAGGGAAGGTTTAGATAGTACAGTAGGTTTATCATGGGTTCATGTTCTATAAGTCATCCTCCATCATTGAATAACCTCCATTATTGAATGACACCAAAGTCATCAACTCGTGCTCCCATTAAACTGTACCCCACCACTCCACAAAAGCTGTAGTAAGGAATAAAATTGGAAAGCGCAAACCAGTAAAAATAAATGAAATGTACACTAATCAGTTAACACTGCAAAGAACAGCTGGGAGCTGCTCAATGAGATCCTCATCTCTTATCTTCAAATGTGCCTACTTTATACACTTGTGTCATGAAATGCCAGTTGTGGCTTGGGCTGCTCTGTTCACCACTTGGTGTTTGAAGGTTGTAGGTGTTGGACACCAGCAGGGCATTAATCAAGGCTGACACCACCTCCCACCCTCACCACCTTGCAGGGATGTGGCAGTGGTTCCAATGCCAAAGGCTCTGTGAGATCTTGAAGTGAGGAAAGAGGTGTAATTGCCTCAAGACTCACACCACCAGGTTCAGAAACGACATCTCCTCCATCAGACTCCTCAACAACAAACTCAATCGATACTCATTTAAGACCTCTTACTTTTGCACGTTGATTTTTTTTGCTCTCTGTATTGCAAGTCAGTTTGTTTACATATCTTTATTGGTTAACCTGTGTATGAAGAGTACAGTTTTTTTTTGCACTACCAATTAGTGGTAATTCTGCCTGGCCTGCAGGAAAAAGAATCTCAGGGTTGTATGTGATGTCACATATGTATTCAGAAAATAAATCTGAAATCTGAAACTGCACTCGAGGTGCAGATGAGGCGACTGGGAGAGCTCTTCCTGGCAACCCACCCAATGCTTAACCCACGCAAAGAACACTGAAGAGTTCGAGAGATCGTTTGGCAGGCTGGGCCAGCATTCTCCTTTTTCTCGTGGATCTCAGAAATAGCTGGACCTGCTTTCACCTTTCCCATTGATGACTCTCTGCTTTCATTAATCTTCCAGCCACATGGTTCGCGTGGGCAGTGAGTGACCATAACTCCAATCATCGTCAATTCCAGAACAATCTCATTCCCTTCACTTCATCAATCATGGTGAGATTCGAACAACTGTCTCGGGGTCAGTGGCACGGAACTCTCGATACCAGGAGTTATAGAGAGAGGTGGAATAGACTGGGTCTTTACTTCCTGGAGTGTAGCAGGTTTAGAGGTGATCTTATGGAGGTAAATAAAATACTTGTATGTGTGAGTTCTTAGGCAACACATGGATGAAGGGAAAGGATCTTTACTTTAAAGTTGTTGTAAACAGCACCATGAGGCAGCCCATGAGGTAAATTGCCATAATTATTTCCCCTGGGTAGGAAATCTCAAACTAGAGGTTGTTAAAATCATGAACAATGTTCCCTCTAATTGTTTAGCCAAAATTGTGGACAAAACTCTTATGTCGTGAATTCTGCCCCCCCCCCCCCACCCCCGTGACAAAAGTACGTGTACACTGAATGCTTGTGCAAATGTCAACTTGAAATTGTTTCAAGATTATTTTGGCACAGCTGATCTCTCAAGGCTAGAAAAATTGCATTGGCATATATAACACAAGTATGATTAACTATTTGTTTAAGTGACTAACTAATGAACCGAAACAGTTATTTTTCATATGTATAATTATTAATTACTACATTAATTTAGGTAACTAACCTTTTGTGCGCTGGTTGCAAAACGCGTGTGCGTGCGTTCAAATGCCCAGCTTAGAGGGAACAATACTCAAGACTTCATTTTCTCAGGGCAGATGACCTTGAGGGCATCAGTTTAAGGCGAGAGTGGAGAGATGGAAGAGGGGCCCGAGTGGGGAAACCTTTCACTCAGGGGGTGGTCCGTCTTTTGAAGCTGTAGAAGTGTGGTCAGAGTTTTGAAAATTAGAGGTTATCCATATAAAACAGAGATTTGGAAGAACTTCTTTAGCCAGAGGGTTGTGGATCTGTGGAACTCACTGTAGCACACAGCAGTGGAAGCCAGATCACTGGGAGTATTTAAACAAGAAATAGACATGTATCTCATTAGTGAGGGCATCAAGGGATATGGGGAGAAGGTCAGAGGTTGGAACTAGTGTAGAGTAGCTTAGTGTAGATTTACGGAACAGACTCGATGGGCCTATTGGCCTGCTTCTTGTCCTTTGAATTGTGATCTTGTGAAGTGGGTGTGGTTCGGCCATTTGAACAGCTGTATGGATGGGATGGGCTTGGAAGGCTGTAGACCAAATGTGGGCAAGTGGGACGAGCTCAGAGTGCAAACTTGGTCAGCACGGATGAGTTGGGAGAAGAGCCTGTTCTATTCTCTTTGATACTCAATGGCTCTATTAATATTAACATCACTGATAATATTGCCGATTTATCCTTGGACCATGAAAATGGCTGCATAAGCACACACCTCTCTTTTCAAATTAAATGGTCTGTTCTTTTGTTGCTCTCTGTATCATTCGTTGTAAGCTCCAATTGCTTGGTTACATGTCATGGTAAGGTGAATAGAATGTATTTAGTGGGCATTTTGGTTAATTATTTGCCCGAGTCATGGGAGGTATGTAGCAGGCCCTTCAGCCCAATGTCTCTGTGCTGACCAATTGCCTGCATTTAACCCATATCCATCCTAAACCTTTCCTCTTCGTGTACCTCAGTCTGGGATGTTTTGAGATGATGTATAAATGTTGAGACTGAGCACTGAGAAATGGAAATGTAACTATGGAGTGCTAACAAAGGGTCTCGGACCTGAAACACGATTGCTTTTTTCATGAATGCTGCCTGACCTAAGTCTTTCCAGTGTTTTGTTTTTATTTAAAATTTCTAGTATCTGCCTTTTTTGTTGGTCAACACTGACTCGAGAAGTTTAATGACACACTGATTTCTCTCTGCAACACTGCATTCTTTCTCATCTTCCCTCCCTCTCTGTATCTCTCTCTCCTTCTCCTCATCCCTCTCTGTAAATCACCCTCTCTTTCTTTCTCTTCCTCTCTCCTTCTCACTCTGCATTCTATCCCCTTCTTTGGTATCCCTTACCCTCTGTATTTTGAATCCCTCTGAATTCTCTCTCCTTCCCTTCACCCCCCCTCTCTCTCTCCTTCCCTTCCCCTCTCTCACTCTCTCTGTAACTTTGCCGTGTGTTTTTATTGCTGTACTATGTCTGGTTTGATTAGCCGAATGGCTCATAAAATAAACATTCTCACCATCCCTCTTGGTTCGTGACAATAACCTTGAACTTGATTTATGACTTTGGGACTAGCTTAAGGTAGGTGACTGCCCCGATATCAAGTCATATTTCAACCTTACTCTGAGTGATCGTAACACCACATACAGCATTTACATTTCAGTATCATATAAATAGATCTTTCACAGGTGTATTAATGCTGACTGTGTGGTATGATGTGATGCATTCCAGTTCCTTCTGATCTATTGTGCGATAAAATGGGACAGTATGACAGGCCAGCTGTTGAGGGGACGGATAATGCTCCCTCAGGCTTCCTACACTTCTTGAGCCCTCCCTTAATAATTTTTCTTCAACTATTACCACCACAGGACAGGTGTTTGGGCCCTTATTGACTTCTTTGAAGAATGCGATGTAATCTGGTCAAAATGAGAAAATCCGGTTATGTAGATGCCGAGGGGATGTTTCCCTTCATGGGAAGGGGAGCAATGGAAATGGGGTTTTTCATATCACAGTGGGTTGATGAAGATTGGCAGGCCTAAAGATGAGCTGTTAAGAAAGTCTGCTGTGATTAGAATTCAATACCACAACATTACTGATGAAGCTTTAGCAGGTCAAACAGAGATTTCATGTAGCAAAGGAACATGTCCAATGTTTCGGACAAGGTATCAGCAAAAAGCAGGGAGATGGTGGGGGCGGGGTGGGAGGTGGGTGTGAGGTGAAACAGTCAGGGAATGGAGCACAGACCCACAGGCAAGAGGTCATAGATAGAAATGGGTGAGAGGGCAGAAGAGAAAAAAGCTTGGAAGTAATGGGGGAGGGGGTAGCTCTCTAAATAGAGAGGGAAGGGGGAAAGAAGACAGAAGGATAGGGGAGAAAGAGAGAGATGGGGAGGGGCCTAAAATAAATCAAATAAGTCAATGCCAATGCCATCTGGTTGGAGAGTGCCCTGGTGGAATATAAGATTTTGTTCCTCCGATTTGTGGGTGGCCTCAGTTCAGCAGTGCATGAGGTTATGGGCAGGCATGTTGATGTTGGAACGGGGCAGGGAATTGAAATGGTTGGCCACTTGGAGCCCCGGCTTTTGCAGTGGGTGCTTGGCACGAAACATTCTCCCAGTCTGTATCCCAGTCTCTCCGACGTAGAGTTTTAAGAAAATACAGAATATCGAACTCAATTAGTATAACGATTATATATTGATTATAAAATCATAGCAAAACATTCATAAGCTCTGAAAAGAAATAAAAAGGAAAGGAAAGTCCCTCTTCTCCCAGTGCCCCCCCCCACCCCAAATTCGAAAATAAATGGGACAGACAGCAGGGAATAAAAGGAGATAAAGGGAAAGAAAATAGAAAATAAAAAGCAAGGTTCGACAACTCAGAGTCACATCATTTTAAAAGCATTAAATTTCTAATAAGGAATGTACTAATCGACAAATATCAAACTATACAAACTGGACATTTAAGTAATCTGAATAAAGCTGCCAAATTTCAATGAACATATTATATCCATTCCTATTTTGAGTTTCTCCCCATTTTAATGTGTAAATCAGATCAGTAATTACCTCAATGAGTACATGTATGCACCACTTATCGTCCACGATGCATTCTGTGAAATTGGGAGTTATGTGATGTGGACATTGCGCAAACACAATATTATGTACTTAGAAAAGCTATATGGGAAACTGTAGTTGTTATAGAGTTCTGTGTGGTGTATTGGCTTATGTGTTGTGTGGTTTTATGTTAAAAAGTGACAGTTTGCCTTAGAGAGCTAAGGTGAAGGTGCTGAGAGAGTGGGAGACGAACTGAGCCCATGCAGAAAATGATCTAAAATTTTCTGGACTTGGACGATAAACCACCACTTGGTGGTGCTGTGGAGTGGAAGGAGGCCCAGAGCATGAGTTATGGTCTGGAGGACAGTTTAGGATATTGGGATTTCAAAAAGGATGAACATTCCGAAGGGAGCCAGAAAGTTCCGGTCCAAGCCAATGGTTCCTCTCTCTGCAAGCAACACAAGACAACTTTGAATTTTGTGCTCTCTCTCTCTCTCTCTCAAAGATCTTTTGGCTTCAGTTTACCTACCAAACTGAATTTTGTTTATGATCTTTGCTTCGGTTGAGATCGAAGTCTTGTGTGTTTTGTGTTTGTTTTGTGTCAAAGTTTTTTTTCTGTGGGCTGGTTGGAAATATAACTTAGACTTTAATTACATATGTTATATTTAGGCTGGGGAATTTATTAGTTTTACACTATTATGGAGATTTGCATAGTAACCAGTGGGCATTGTTATGAAAGGAGAGATTTTGAATGAAAGATTGAAGGTGAATTTTCTGTTAATAAAGTAATTGTTCATCTTTATCCCTGTGTGATCTGCCTTCTTTGTGATTGCTGGTTGGATCTTGTAACAAAATGTTCCTGTAAACTTTTTATTTGTAAGTAGGGATTATTGTGGGGACCGACACAGGGAATACAATTTTGCACTTGCATGGTTCCAATGATCAATGAGAAGTAGGGAATCAGATTTCCATGTTACTGTTCTTTTTCTTTGGCTTGGCTTCGCGGACGAAGATTTATGGAGGGGGTAAAAGTCCACGTCAGCTGCAGGCTCGATTGTGGCTGACAAGTCCGATGCGGGACAGGCAGACACGGTTGCAGCGGTTGCAGGGGAAAATTGGTTGGTTGGGGTTGGGTGTTGGGTTTTTCCTCCTTTGTCTTTTGTCAGTGAGGTGGGCTCTGCGGTCTTCTTCAAAGGAGGTTGCTGCCCGCCGAACTGTGAGGCGCCAAGATGCACGGTTTGAGACGATATCAGCCCACTGGCGGTGGTCAATGTGGCAGGCACCAAGAGATTTCTTTAGGCAGTCCTTGTACCTCTTCTTTGGTGCACCTCTGTCACGGTGGCCAGTGGAGAGCTCGCCATAGAACACGATCTTGGGAAGGCGATGGTCCTCCATTCTGGAGACGTGACCCACCCAGCGCAGCTGGATCTTCAGCAGCGTGGACTCGATGCTGTCGGCCTCTGCCATCTTGAGTACTTCGATGTTAGGGATGAAGTCGCTCCAATGAATTTTGAGGATGGAGCGGAGACAACACTGGTGGAAGCGTTCTAGGAGCCGTAAGTGAATACATACACTAGTGACAGTGTAATTTTAATAAATTTATCTTTACTTTTGGAGAAATTAACTTTTGTATTTTGTACTTCTACTCCAACTATTTACTTTTGCAGTTGTTTGATCTAAATTTGTGCAGAGCAGTTTGAAAAACTCCCCATAACAGAACAGACCCCCAATCATATTCCCAGGCCAAAGGCACATATAATTATCCCCAAACCTTAACGTTATGGTCACCTCCAAATTATTCCCACAATTTCCCATGAAGTAATCTCACTACGCATGGTTAACATGGCTGTCAGGACATCAGCAACCGGGCTCAAATCCGATTCAGTCTATAAGGAGTTTGTACATTCTCCCCGTGACCTGCTTGGGTTTTTGCAAGGTGCTCTAGCATCCTCCCACCCTCCAAAACCTAGGGGTTGTAGGTTAATTTGGGTGTAATTGAGTGATATGGGTTTAAATGGCCAGAATCAGCTTCTACCATACTGTGAATAAGAAAATTGCTCATTATCCTGTGACGTCCATAGCAATCATCCCATGTTCTTACCTCCCTGCTATACCTTCCTCAAGAAGCACTGTAATCTCTCACCATTGAACTCTCGGGCCTATTAAGTCTATGATCATCAATTGACTTGCAGATCAGTCATAATCTAATTGAATGACAAAGTAAGCTGATAGAAATTAATGAGGCCTTCATGTTCCGATGAACATTCCAATTGGCTGTTTCAACATATAACCATATAACAATTACAGTATGGAAACAGGCCACCTCGGCCCCTCTAGTCCACACCGATTTAAGTGAACTCCACTAGTCCCACCTACCTGCTCCCTGCCCATAACCCTCCAACCCCCTCACATCCATGCACTCATCCAAACTCGCCTTAAATGACAAAATTGACCCGGCTGCAACCAACTCTTCCGGAAGGTCATTCCACTCAGCCACCACTCTCTGAGTGAAGAAGTTTCCCATCGTGTTACTTCTAAACTTTTTCCCCCTAACCCTTAACTTATGACCCCTCATTCCAATCTCACCTGCCCTCAAGGGGAAGAGCTTATTCTTATTAACTCTATCCATCCCCCTCATAATTTTAAATACCTCTATCAAATCCCCCCCTCAACTTTCTACGCTCCAATGAATAAAGACCCAGTCTACTCAATCTTTCTTTGTATTCTAGATACTCCAATTCAGGCAACATTTTAGTAAATCTTCTCTGCACCCTCTCTACCTTATTGATATCCTTCCTCTAATTTTAATTCAAAGATACAGCATGGTAACAAGCTTATGTTGCCCATGTTTTAACCCTAACCCCAAAAGTCTTTGGAACGTGGGGGGTCTCGGAGAAAATCCATGCTGACATGGGGAGAATGTGCAAACACCTTACAGACAGCATTGGATTCGAACCTGGGATGCTGGCACTGTAATAACATTGTGCTAACCACTACACTAACCATACCATCCCTCAATATCTAAATCTCACCGCTATCTTAGGGCAGATGGTACAGATGCCTGAATTTGGTGCCTCAAGGTTCAAGAACAGTTTATAGCCAACAGCTATCTGGCTCTGAACCTCCTTGTATTATACTAACTCTGACCATAAACTACTCCAGGACCACAAAAAGATCCTTTTATTTTTCCAAGGTTGTACACTTGATGACCCAGGAGTATACTCCTTACATTTGGAGTCAATATATATCCCATAACTAACACCATACAAGAATATATGTTCTAGTCCTCAATTCATGCTGCTTATCACCATATAACAATTACAGCTTGGAAACAGGCCATCTCAGCCCTTCTGGTCTGCACCGAACCAAGTACTTTCCTCTAGTCCCACCTACCTGCATCCTGCCCATAACCCTCCATTCCCCTCCCATCCATATATCTATCCAATTTTTCCTTAAATGACAAAATGGACCCTGTTGCCACTACTCCCGGAAGCTCATTCCACACGACCACTGCTCTCTGAGTGAAGTTCCCCCTCATGTTACTTCTAAGCTTTTGCCCCTTAGCTCTTAACTCATGACATCTTGTTTCAATCTCTCCTACCGTCAAGGGAAAATGCCTATCCACATCAACTCTATCTATCCCTGTGATAGTACAGACCCATCACCAATGTATATAGTTACAGTATCTAGAGTGTAATGACTGTGCTTACAGCGATTGGCTGAGAACTTAGCCACGCCTACTGTCTGGGCCTTAAAGGGTTGTGTCCCTACCCAGGTCGGATCATTCCGGACTGGTCGGCCACCTGTGAAGAGCTCCTGTCTTTTGCTAATAAAAGCCTTGGTTTGGATCAACAAGTCTTTGGTTCTTTCGACAATCCCCCAAGTACAAATTGAATATGATTTAAAATGACCTGATGTCACTCAATATTCAAGAGGCTATAACAAGTGCAATAGACATGCACCTTGTTCCTTCCTTCTTTCCATCTCTCCCTTCGTTCCTTTCTCTTTCATGTTTTCCACAGTCAAGAAAATTGAGAGACATCAGTTAATCATTTCAGCTAAATTTTAGAATAAGATGAGGGCAGAAACAGGCTTTTCAGCCCATCAAGTCTGCCCCATTTTCCCACTCAGTCTCATTGCCTGGCAAATCAATCTCAGCCTTAAATACAACCATGGATTCTTGGTATCTATGTAGGAAGTGGTTAGGAAGGCAAATGCTGCATTATGTTTTTTTAAATTTTGTAATTAAAAATATGAAGTGCTATGGCAATCTTGAGGTCACACCTTGTATTCAGTCCCCTTACATTTTCCCCAGATTATAGCACTCATCCACACCTGATGGACCATTTACAGTGACCAAATAAACTGCCAACATATGGGATGTGAGAGGAAAGTGATGCTTCCAAAGAAAACCCTCGTAGTTGCAGGGACAAGATACAAATCCACTGGACGTCTCGAATGAACCCAAGTTCAAGATTCAAGGTTAAAAATTCCTTTATCATCATGCAATAGTACAGTGGTGCAACCACAGCATGTATTGTATGAGCTGGCCCACCCCCTGAACCTGTGACTCCTCCCTGCCAGAAATTCCTGCAAAGCCTGTTATGCCCAAACTCTGCCTTGGAACCGGGCTGGCAACATGTGAGATGTGCTGATGTCTTAAAGGGATTAAAACCTATTAATCATGACCCTCTGCCTAATGTGGTTGATCGAGGGCACGACAAAACATGAAATATCCTGCCTGCCATAGCAGATAGAGAGTTGCTATTAGTACTGCCCCTTACAGGAGAAGAGAAGGAGAAGCAAAAGAGAGACCCTTCAGAGTCCCCGAGTTTCCATGGATTCGCCTCCAGCATTTCCGCAGCCTTTACAACTGCACAGAGCCCTGCTCCATTCAAATTAAATTGAAATTGAATTGAAAAGGCCTGTTACTGCTGTCGGTCTAAATTTAAAATTTAAATGTAACATTTAAAATTTCTTTCTTTTTCAATCTTTTACTTGTTTTTGATTCATATGATATAAAGTTCAGCTAACAGTAAATTAAAATTGCAGATAGTAAACAACGATAAGCAAGTTACATCTGATCCATGTTATTGATAAAAGAGGAAGAGACAAAAGTCTATAACTAATAACATTTAAAATTTCATTTACCTTTAAATTTAGACATTACAGGCCCGTGAGATGATGCCTTCCAAATGCCCCAAGTAACCAGTAACCCCTGCAAGTTTTAATGGGTGGGAGGAAGCCATGTGCAGACATGGGGAGAATGTATAACCTCATAGAGACAGCACCAGATTTGAATCCGGGTCGCTAGCGTTGTACTAACTTCTATGATAACCGCGTCATGCCTCACGATTCGTCGGCAACGTGAGCTCCGGGTTCAAAGCTATGACACGATCAGGAAGCCTCCAGATCCAAGGCCCTACGGGAGACCTTCTTGCCCTCAGCACCCTCACAAATCCTAGCTCCGTGAGTCCCTTTATCCACGAGCCGCTGACCGCTTGCAGCCTGTGTGGCTCCTTAATGGCATCACTAGTTGTGCTACGTGTTTAGTTTGAGCATATGGTCATCAGTAGTGAGCCCAATGCTTATTACCCATCCCTTAATCCCTTTGAGAATGTCCTTCTATTGAAAGTACTCATGTAACAGTTTTGGTACGGGATATTGGGGATTTAAACTCAGTGATAATGAAGGAAACACAATAACCCAGATGGTGTAGGACCTGCAGTTGAATCTATTTGATGCAGTTGTTTGCAAAGCATGACCACCTCGATTAGATATGCCATTGACTTGGCTGAATAATCTAAGGTAAATAGGTGTCCAGTGTTTCTTTTTTCCAGGGTCTCCCTCCACCCATCCACCCATCAATGTGGATCGTTGTCTGAAAAAGGAGTACAAAATCATTGAGGACCCCTTCTACCCAGCACGCAGCATCTTTCAGCTGCTCCCATCGGGGATGAGATACAGGAGTGTCAAAGCCAGTACCACCAGGCTGAGGAACAGCGTGTTCCCCATGGGCAGTGAGAATGCTGATCAACCAAAGGATCCGCTGACACTAACCATCCAGGCCTCTCATGTTCATGAAACAATATTTATTTATTCATCGGTATAAACCTTTTAATTTTTAATTTGGACATATAGCACAATAAGTGGTCATTTTGGCCCATGAGTATGTACCAAGGGTTATTGGTTAATTGGACAGCATGGACTTGTATGCCAAAATGGCCTGTTACAATTCTGTATGTCTATATTAAAAATTAAAAGGTTGGCCACCCCTAGAGATGAACAATTGTCTTGCATCTGTATTGTTTGTCCATATGTGTGTTATGCCTGGTTGTGTGCCTGAGAATCAGAAAATTCTGTTTCTTAGGGTTGTACTTGTACAATCAAATGGCAATTAAACTTAACCTGACTACAGGTGGCATTCTAGGTAGCATAGAAGTGGAAGTGTGGAGGTTTAAGGGAGTGGATGGTGGATGAGTGTCCAGCGAATGGACTGCTCCATACTGGAGAGAAGAATATTCTACCACTCATCACAACTGGGTCCCTGCTGTGTAGGATAAGATGGGTCAGTGAAACTGGCACAGCATGTTTAGGATCATGCCATGCTGTCAGAGCGCCAGCAACTCAGGTTCAAATCTGCCACTGTCGTAAAGAGCTTCTACATTGTTGTGCGGGTTTCCTCCAGGTACACATTCTAAACATGTATGGGTTAATAAGTGAATTGGTCACATGGGTGCATTTGGGCGGTGTGGACTCGTGGGGCTGAAGTGCTTTTTATGGTAGTGCATCTCTAAATTCAACTTTTTAAAATGTAATAAAAAAATCTATTTCAGCCAGTGCCTCATGGTGCCAGAGAGATGGGTGGACTCCTGATGTTTAAGGGTAAATTTTCATTTTAAGAGTTTACCCATATAAGATGGAGATGAAAAGGAATTTCTTCTGTCAGAATATCATAGATTTTCACAATTCTCCACCTCAAAGTGTGACACGAAATTCAATATTTGCAGGCAGTGTTAAGAGTGCAAATATTGCTGTAAATTTAATTTAAAAAATAATTAAGGAAGTCTATTGGACTCCGGGCTTCATTAGTTAGGCGATTGAGTTCAAGAGTCAAGAGGTCATGTTGGAACTTGGCAAATCTCTGTGTTCAGTTCTGTTCACTTTATTATAGGAAGGATGTGGAAGCTATGGAGAGGATGCAGAGGAGATTTACCAGGATGTTGCCTGGATTGGGAAATAAGTATGAAGAGGCAAGGTTGGCAAAGCTGGGACATTTCTCTTTGGAGTGAAGAAGGATGAGAGGAGACTTAGAGGTCTGGATTCTGAGAGGCATCGATATGGTAGACAACCAGCATCTTTTTCCCAACGCAGGAGTAGCAAATATCAGGGGACATCTGTACAGAGTGAGGGGAGGAAAGTTTAAGGGAGACATCAGGGGTAAGTTTTTTTGCACAGAGAATTGTGGGTGCCTGGAATGCATTGCCAGGGGTGGTGGTGGAGACTGGATGGATGGAGACCGGTGATGAGCGGTGTGCCTCAGGGATCGGTGTTGGGTCCCTTGTTGTTTGTCATTTACATTATTGATTTGGATAACGGGGTGGTAAATTGGGTGAGTAAATATGTGGTTGCAACAAAAATAGGGGGGGTTGTGGATGGTGAAAATGGTTTTCATAGACTGCAGAAGGATTTGGACGTTTAGAAGAGTGGGCTGAATGATGGCAGATGGAGTTTAATATCGATAAGTGTGACGTGCTTTATTTTGGGAAGAATAATCAAAACAGGACATATGCAGCGAAGGGGAGGGCATTGAGGAAGGCAGAGGAACAGAGAGATCTTGGAATAATGGTTCATCATTCTTTGAAAGTGGAATCACATGTAGATAGGGTGGTAAAGAAGGCTTTTGGTATGCTGGCCTTTATAAATCAAAGCATAGAATTTAGGAGCTGGGAGGTGACGTTGAGACTGTTCAAGGCATTGGTGAAGCCAAATTTGGAATACTGTGTGCAATTCTGGTCTCCAAATTATAGGAGGGATATTAATAAGGTAGAGAGGGTGCAGAGAAGATTTACTAAAATGTTGCCTGGATTGCAATATCTAGAATACAAAGAATGATTGGGTAGACTGGGTCTTCATTCCTTGGAGTGTAGAAGGTTGAGGGTGAATTTGATAGAGGTATTTAAAATTATGAGGGGAATAGACCGAGTAGATGTGAATAAACTCTTTCCCTTGAGGGAAGGTGAGATTGGAATGAGGGGTCATAAGTTAAGGGTTAGGAGGCAAAAGTTTAGAAGTAGCATGAGGGGAAACTTCTTCACTTAGAGAGTGGTGGCTGAGTGGAATGATCTTCTGGAAGAGTTGGTGGCAGCAGGGTCAATTTTGTCATTTAAGGGGAGGTTGGATGAGAGCATGGATGTGAGAGGATTGGAGGGTTATAGACAGGGAGCGGGTAGGTGGGACTAGTGGAGTTCTCTTAAATCAGGGCGGACTAGAAGGGCCGATATGGCCTGTTTCCGCACTGTAATTTTTATATGGTTATATGGCATTTAAGAGACTCTTATACACATGGATGAAATAAAAATAGAGGGTTACGGGGTAGGAAAGGTTTAGATTTTTGGGGGTAGGAATAGGTTGAGACAACATTGCTGGCTGAAGAATCTGTACTGGGCTATAATAGTCTCTCTTCTATGTTCTAAATTAATGTAAAAATAAGGCAAAGTAAGGTAGTGTCATCAGACATATCCAAGGCTAAGGCAGATTTTAGACTGGTTTAAAGTTGAGGATGCTGGGAAATTAGACAAGGAGATGGAAATGAAGATAGATCAGACCTTCCCTGATTTCACTCAATCATGGTTCAGCTGAGCGTCATAGGACTAATTCCTGCTCCCATTTCTTATGTGACTGGGCTATTTTTCAATGGCTTAATGTTGACTGACCATTTTATGCTTGAATGCTGCCTGACTTCCAGCACACAGTTGTCTGCTCACCACTAGTGCAGGATCTGTTGGCCCCAGTCCAACTGTTGTAGAACAAGAATCAGAATTTATTGTCATCTACATGTCACAAAATTCATTGTTTTGAGGCAGCATTTTAGGTCCAAAAACTGTGATAAATTAATAAAAAAATAATATTGTCAAAAGAAGAGAAAAAGTGAGGTAGTGTCTGTGGTTCATTGACCATTCAGAAATCTGATGGCGGAGGGAAATAAGCTGTTTTTTTTTGTACTGTTGGGAGCTTGTCTACCTCCTTCCTGATGGTAGCAGTGTGAAGAGGGTATGGCCTGGGTGGTGAGGGCCCTTGAGGAGAGAGGCTGCTTTCTTAAGACACCGCCTATTGTAGATGTCCTCAATGGAATGAAGACTGGTGCCCCTGATGGTGTGAGCCGAGTTCACAACACTCTAGCCTCTCTCTTCCTGCGCATTGGCGCCTCCATATCTGACAGTAATGCAACCAGTTCGAATACTCACCACGTATTCCTATAGAAATTTGCAAGAGTCTTTGGTGACATACCAAATCTCAAAATTCTCATGAACTAGAGCCACTAGCGAGCCTTCTTCAAGATTGTATCGAAATGAAAGGTCCAGAGTAGATCTTCAGAGATGTTGACACCCAGGAATTTGAAGTATTTTTCAATCTCCACTGATGACCCCTTGATGAGGACTGGTTTATGTACTTCTGTTTTCCCCTTCCTAATGTCCACAATCTTTTCCTTAGTTTGGTAACGTTGAGTGCAAGATGGTTGTTGTGACACCACTCAACCAGTTTGATCGATCTCCCTCCTGTACGCTCCCTCTCTGCTCTCTGTGATTCTACTGACGAGCCTGGAGTTATTGGCAAATTTGTAGATGGCATTTGAATTGTGTCTGGCCACACTGTCATGGGTGTAGGAAGAGTAGGGCAGTGGGCTAAGTACGAAGCCTTGCAGTCTTCCGATGAGGAAGGCCAAGATCCGGTTGCAGAGGGAGGTGCAGAAGCCCAGGTTTTGCAATGCTGACTGATTACTGCACATTGAAACGTTGGCTTTTCCCATCACACTTTCAGACCTAATTAACGTTTCAGTCATGATGGTTTACTAACTCAATTCCACTATGCTTAACACAGCCTCGGAAAGAAATGAACTTGAGGCAAAATTTGATTTGCTGCCAACGTATCATTTTATAATCAGAGTGAACCAGATGCCACCACAGAAAATTCTGACACCAGATGTTTAATTTAAAATAATAATAATGGTTTCTCTACTAGTCTCAAGTTTAAAATCAATTTGGCAGTCCAAAATAATTTGATTTTTGAAATGTAATATTGGTTCACAAAAAAACTTTCTTGAACAGGCATTGTTTTGCCCATCTTTTTGGCTCTGACTTTGTCCTACTTCCTTAGTTCCTTGCGATGCAATACCCTGAAGCCTAGGATCAACAGAATGCCTACAATAATTGTTAAAGAACTTTGGTTGATGTACCATTATTTATGATCAGATATCATCTCAAAGTCCTTCCTGGTCGAAGGAATGGGGTAGGATTTGCACCAGTTCAAACTGTTGGAAAATCATAAATTGGGGTTGCCAATTTGTGAACCCCATGGTCCCAAATGTGGGAATGCAATTGTAATGTGACTTCAGGAAGTGTGTGTGAGCACATGATCGCCTGTGTGCACATATGTGTGTGTGTGCATGTGAATATTTGTGTATGCTCTGCATGTTTGTGCACGTCAGTGCAAATCTATACATGTGTTTTGCTTTATGCATGTGTGATCTGTGTGTTCAACATGTGTGCATATTCACATGTATGTGTGTGGCTCTGTATATGTGTGTGTGAATTTGAATGTGTGAATGTGTGTAGGTGTGTGGATGTGTGAATGTTTGAATGTGTGTAGGTATGTGAAAGATTGTGTGTGTGTGTATGTGTGTGTGTGTGTGTGTGTGTGTGTGTGTGTGTGCGTGTGTGTACTTCCATGGCACAGATCCTATTGCACAATATAACCACCTTTCAATCAATATAAAAAATTAACAGAGTGATTTGAACCAAAAACTTAAAACTCAACGTGTAAACAGTATGCTATTTTATAAATAAAACTGTCTATTTGGATTTGTGTTTTCTGTATCTCAGTGTTCTGAAGACACTCCAGTGATAAATGGTGAAGTAACATTCATATATTGAGGATTGAAGATCAGCCAGGTGGAACTGTTCGGCTCTTTTACACAATAATACATTAGGATATTCCATACCCTCTTGAGATCCAATTCAGGGTCTCAGCATAGAGTCTAGTTAAGTAAGACAGTGCGCCAACATCCAATTGGTACTCTGTGCTCAAATGTTGGAGTTGGGACTAAAATCCATAACATTCACTGGTGCATTGCCGAAGAAGCGACAAATCTACACTCAGGAAAGGGATCAATATTGACCAGGACACTGGGAGAACTCTTGATCCTCGAGAGTGAATTACTTGGGATTATTGAAATCCATTGACCAGGATGGTCATTGAACCAATTCAAACTTTGAAGCTGAGAAGTTCAAAAGGCAAACCCTAAACAAGCCTGCAGATGTTGGAAATTGGACATTTCTTTAAAAAACAATGATAAAATGTCAGAAACACACAGCAGGTCTGGCAGCATCGATGGGAAAAGAAACGGCTGATATTTCATGTCAAATATCTTCCGCTGGGACTGGAGAGAGAAAAAAAAACAAGTTAGCGTTCAGAAGCAAAGAAGATTGGGAGGGGAACAGGATGAACAAAGAAAATATCTCTGACAGGTTGAGACCATTTACCTTCAAGTGGTAGCCAGCTCACTTTATTTTCTTTGTTTGTTGTTAGGTCCTGTTGATAGCAAGGAGGTGGAACATGACCAGACAATTTTAATACATAAAGAAAAATGTATCCAGAAGAATGACAGGTAAAAATTTGGCAGTTCTGATACAGAACAGGAAGAAGGTGAATTCCCCAAAGTTGGAGAATTTGGCATCAAATTTCAAAAGGAAGTTGGGAGGAGAATAGTTTTCATTTATTGCTAGCCCTCAGTGAGATTACTTTCCACATCCAAGACCGTGAGTGGGTGGATAAGGTTAGATGAAGGAGTAGGTAGTATAGAGGAAACACGGAGGCAGCAGAAGGACTTAGATGGGGAGACTGGGCAGAGAAGTGTCAAATTAAATGCCATGTTGGAAAGTATATGATCGTGCACTTTGGTGGAAAAACATAGGTGAGAAGACTAATTTCTAAATGGGGAGAAAATTGAAAATACCCAGTAGCAAAGTGACCTGGGAATCCTCGTGCAGAATAGCTTGAAGGTAAATTTGCAGGTTGAGTTGGTGTGGAGGAAGACAAATGCAATGCTGATGTTCATTTGAAGAGGAATTGAATATAAGAGCAGGGATGTGATGTCAAAACTCTATACAGAGTGAGACCTCACTTGATGCATTGTGAGCAGTTTCAGGCTTCTCATGGAAGAAAGGATGTGCTGCTATCGGAGAGGGTTCAAAGGAGGTTCACCTAGAGGATTCCAAGAATGAAAGAGTTATCTTACAAGGAGCACTTGACAGATCTTGACCTGCATTTGTCAGAATTTAAGAGAATAAGGGGGGGATTTCATTGCAACATTTCAAAAGTTGAAAGGCACGGAAGAAGTAGATGTAGAAAGGTTGTTTCCCATCATGGGAAAGTCTGGTACAAGAGAGCACAACTTCAGGAGTGAAGGGTGTCCACTTAGAACAAAGATGTGTCACATTTCATCAGTCAGTGGGTGGTGAATCTCTGGATTTGTTGCCACAGGGCAGTGTGGAGGTCAAGTCATTGAGTGTATTTATGGCAGAGTTTGATAGGTTCTTGATTAGCCAGGCCATCAAAGGTCATGGGGAGAAGGCCGTGCAGTGGGCCTGAGTGAGAAAATGGATCAGCACATGATTGAATGGTGAGCAGACCTGATGGGCTGAATAGCCTGTTTCTGCTCCTATATCTATGGTCTTGTAGCAAGGGAACACATTGTCCTTGGAATCTGTCCATCACGTCACACACGATCCCCACTTGGAGATGTAGCATCGTTCCTTCACCGCTGCTGGGTCAAATTTCCAGAACTCTCTCCCTTGCCATATTGGGGGCTTGCTCACAAAAGGACTGTGGCGGGTTCATGAAGCCAGGTCCCCCACCACCTACCCACGATGACCCACCTGCCCTTAGCTGGGTCAGCTAGCCGAGACCCCATCCCCGAATTAATAAAAGAAAGATTTCAGGATGGCGGAGGCATGGAGACATAATCCACGGGGAGCTATCAGGAACCCTCCATGGGCTGACTGTGCAATGAATGACACGGTTAGCGCAATGCCCATGCAGCACTGGCGACCCAGGTTCAAATCTGACGCTGTCTATAAGCAGTTTAAACATTCTCCCCGTGTTTCCATGGGTTTCCTCTGTGGGCGCTCCGGCTTCCTCCCACCCTTTAAATGTGTACAGGGAGGACCACGTTGCATCCTTAAGGGGGCACGGTTAGTGTAGCGGATAGCATGACACTGTGACAGCACCAGCGACCCGGGTTCCAATCCGCCACTGTGTGAAAGGAGTGAGCTTGTTCTCCCCCGTGTCTGCGTGCGTACTCTGGTTTCATCAAAAAAAACGTGGGATTTTCTAGGTTAATTGGGTGTAACTGGGGTGTTCGGGCTTATGGGCCGGAGCGTCCTGTATCATGCAGTTATATCCAAACTTAAACATTTCCACGGTACAGTGATTTCAGTTCAATGAATAAAATATGCCTATTCAAAATATACAATGAGACAGCCAACATATTCGCAGGACACAGGAACTGGGTAAGAACATCCCTTGACATCCATGCTAGATTTGACACAAAATTACATTTGTTGGAAGATTGAAGCTGAGCTTCGGTTGTTACAAATTTCCATTCGCATTCCACTTTGGAGCTGAGTGGAATCAGTCGAGTCCCGCAGAACCTCATCGACTGCAGAAGCTGATTAAAGGAAGTGTAATAGCTCAAAAAGTCACCCGCGTTTACTTTGCAGGTGGCCTGGGTATTTGCACAGGCAGTTCAACATTTGCTTTTTTAATTCACTTCTGTCCTTCGCTGTTTGATCTGGAAGAAAATATCATCAAAACGCAGACAAGATCGTTGACAGTCGAATGATGTGCTTCCAGTTACTGAACCTTAGAGTGACTCCTGATGACTCTTGACAAGTTCATTGAGGGTTGGTGGGACGTTTAATTGAAGTCCAGCGTCCTTATTTTGGGTTTCACTGAAAATTTCTCTGGTATTTTCACAGTGATTGCACAGAGTGAGGTTAACTGTTGGCCACCAAACCAACGTCTTTTTGAGGGATTAAGCATTTTGTTTGGATTTATTATAGAACATGGAACATGGTAGCGCAGTACCAGGCCTTTCAGCCCACAGTGTCGTGCCGACCTTCATAAAACTACCCCACAACAATCGAACCCCTCCCTGCCTCACACCCGTAATCCTCTACTTTTCTTAGATCTATAATATTTGTGGTGCAAATTAAGGCCATTCAGCCCCTTATATTTATTCCTACCTATCTCCCATTCCAAAATAAATGGCTGCATTGCTAGAGCTGCTGTAACAGCAGGAGTGCGAATCCCAGGAGAGTGGGGAGCAGAGACACAGTGCCCCTATGCAGGGTTCTACCACCCAGCCCAATCACCAATGGCTCTGTGGATGATTGTACGATCCTGCAACCATGGGACCTAGGCCCAAGACTGTGGTCAGCAGCGGTCGCGAGGGGTTGCAGACTCTGGGGAAGCAGAGGACTGGTGCAGAGCACCACTAATGGGGAAGACCACCCTGCCCCATTTGAGGAGGAGAAGCAGAGGTGGTGACCCAACAGGGCAGTGACCACGGCTGCTGCTGGATGGTGGCTCGAGACTGGCTGAACGGGTGTCGGAGCTAAGATGCGAGAGGGTGCTGAGGGCTTCCTGATCATGTGAGAGATTTGGATCTGCAGCTCGAGTCGCCAGTGGTTTGGAATGAAGGCTGTGTGGAGGCTGCAAGAGCACTGGAGGCAAATCCATGGACACTTGGTGATTCTGAAGGGACTCTCTTTAGCATCACTTCCTGATTGTAATAGGCACCGGCAATTTCTGCTGATGGCAAATCTCCTGCCTTACAGCAAATTTCATGTAATATCACACCTGTTTTATTACATGACAATAAAGGAATCTTGAATCTTAACAGCATTGCCAGGTGTGCACCAGTTATCGGCAAACCCCTCGATATAAAAGTTAGATCATCCAATTGTTCAAGTACAACCTGACGTATCAGCTTTCGCTTGTATTCATTGCAAAACATTCAGGCAGACAATGAGACAAACCACACACAAATAAAACTGCAGGACAAAGAGTCAGATATAAAAATAAATAGATATTGTTTAGTAAATATGAGAGTCACGGAGGGTCAGTGTGAGCAGATCCTTTGGTCATTCAGCGTTCTCATTGCCCGTGGGAAGAAGCTGTTCCTCAGACTGTGTCGCTTCCCCGATGGGAGCGGCTGAAAGATGCTGTGTGCAGGGTGGTAGGGACCCTCAATGATCTTACTCGCCCTCTTCAGGCAATGATCCCGGCAGAGGGGGGTGTGGAGTAAGACCCTAGTGACCCTCTCAGCCACTCTTATCATCCTGAGGATTGGCCTCTGTTCCAAGATCAAACCAGCAACCACAAAGAAGGCAGGTCTCACAGAGGTAAAGATGAACGATTATTTTATTAACAAAAATTCACCTTCAAACTTTAATTCAAAATGTACTATGCAAATCTCTACAACAGTGTAAAACTAATAAATTCCCCAGCCTAAATATAACATATGTAATTAAAGTCTAAGTTATATCTCCAACCAGCCCACAGAAAAACTTAGACAGAAATCACACAAGACTCACAAAACTTCGATCTCAACCGAAGCAAAGATCATAAACAAAATTCAGTTTGTTTGGTAAACTGAAGCCAAAAGATCTTTTAGAGAGAGAGAGCACAAAATTTGAACTGGTCTTCTTGTGTTGAGGAACAATGGCTTGGACCGGATCCTTCCGGCTGCTTTTGGAATATTCATCCCTTTTAAAATGCCCAACATTCTAAACTGTCCTCCAGACAATGACTCTGCTTTGGCCTCCTTCCACTTCACAGCCACACCCAGTGGTGGTTTTTCTTCCAAGTCCAGAAATTTCTACATCACATGCCCAGTCCGTCTCCCACTCTCTCAGCAATCCACCTTCACTTTGTCTCTTAAAGGCAAACTGTCACTTTCCAACACAAAACCACACAGCACATAGGCCAATACACAACACAGAACTCTGTAACACCTCCCATCCAATTTTGTCAACCACCAGCACACCTTGACCTGGACCAACCAGTAACCATTCCAGCCCCGCAGAGGAGAGGTAAGAACTGTGGACTCGGCGTCTCCAAACAACGGTTACTGAGGTAACTGTACCACACTGCGATGCGACCGGCCAGGACAATCTTGATAAAACTCCTGTTGAAGGCTGACATAACAGTGGCCGGTGCAAGCAACAGGCTTTGTTTATTAAGCACTGACAAAATACGTTGTAAGCTGCAAAGTAGATTGGTGAAGAGGCAGGAATGTGGAGATCCCCAATTTGCTATCAGCATTTAAAAGACTTAGATGTCAGTAAAATCGAGAGTTATAGGCATGAGGTTGGGAAGGATTAGGCTGTTGTGGGGTAGAATTACACAGGTCGGCACAACATTGTAGCTGAAAGGACTGTATGGTGCTGTAATTTTCTATGTTATATTTCACTGGCAGACTAATCCATATGTATAAGGATTGCTGTGAGGTCCCGCAATAACTGCAGCTGTTCTTTGTTCTCCTTTACTTTTGTAGATAGCCCCTGGGCACCAAGGAAGAGGTACTTCTAGATGTGTGGGATTTGAGGTGGTTAATGATGGCAATGTTACAGTACAGCTGGGCAGGTCATTTTGTTGCGTGGTATCATCTTTCCATCATTTCTCCTGGGCTTTCGAAATTCTCCTCCCAAGAAAAAGGGACTCAAGGTATTCCCTGCCATCCCGAATGCTCCGTCTGTATTTGGAAGAGACAGGATCCGCTGCCTCCACAGATTGGCTGGGATGCTGTACTTGGACGGGAAGCATTGAGAGCTTCCTTGAGTCCTCTCTATGACCCTTTCCTGTGCCAGAGCTGGAAATAAGGAACCTTGCTCGGCTATGTGAATGAATGCGTAGCTGCCGCCTTCCGCACCTCCCCGTCCCCTGGGTCTAATTAGGCCTAGGAAAGAAACCTGATGGTGGTTTACTCATAGTGGCAGTGGATTTGAGGACCTGGGGGGGGGGGGGGGCTGGTGTTGGGGGAGAATGTGTTGAGTGTGTAACAAAGCCTCGAGACCACAGCGTATTTAAATATGAATGCAATGCGGGAGAAATTCAGCAGGTCAAACAGTGTACTTTATACAGCAACGATAAAGATTCATAACCAACGTTTTGGACTTGAGTCTTTCGTGAAAGTATACTTTTTGACCTGCTGAGTTTCTCCCGCGTATTTTTACTTCAATCATGGTGTTCACAGACTTTCATGTTTTACTCAGATTTAAGTAAAATCCTTGTTTTATTTTAACTTCACTATTTTTTAAATGATTTTTTTTATGCAGTTGGTAGACGAGATGGACAGAAGAAGTCAAAACAAGGTTACTTCACAGGGAAGTACTCTACTCCAATCAATGGGGCCACAAATCTTAGAAAAAGTGTAAGGTTTCTGGAGAGGGTGCTGAGAAATACCAGGATGATTCTGGAATGCAGGGGCTGGCGAGTGTTTGACAGCTCTTGGGTTGTCCTCGTTGGAGTATAGGTGAGCGAGGGGGGATCTCAGAGAGACATTTCGAATATTGAAAGGATTTGATGGAATGAATGTGGATAAGATGTTTCCCTGGATGGGCAAGTCGAGGACAAGGATTCATAGTCTTAAAATTAGTTGTCCAATTAGAACAGAGAGGAGGAAGAACTGCTATAGTCAAAGGGTCGTGGATCTGTGGATCTCACTGCTGCAAAAAGCAGTGGAGGGCAGATCACTGGGAGAATTTAAACAGGAAATAGATAAGTATCTCATTAATAAGGGTATCAAGGGATATGGGGAAAAGGCTGGAAATTGGAACCAGGTGTGAGCCTAGTTCAGCTTAGTGTAGAGTCACGGAACAGACTCGATGGCCAGCTTCTGCTCCTTTACCTTGTGATCTTGTGAAATCACATAGTATCCTGCAGTGAGATACAAAAGTCTGCAGACACCGTGGCTGAACTCAATGCCGGAGAAACTCAGCAAAACTTCACTTTGCGAGACTCCTCTGCTGCATCCAGTGCTCCTGTTGTGGCCTTCGCTCCACTGAAGAGACTGCACGCAGACTTAGACAACGCTTCCCTCTGCCTGCATCAGTGGCAGGGATCTCCCAGTGGCCAACCATTTAAATTCTGGGCCCCACTCCCACATTGACACAGCCTCGTGTCTTATCAAACCAAGGCCACTGCAAATTGGAGGAACAGCCGCTCATTTTCCAACTTGACATTCTCCAGCCGGATGGTATGAATGTGAACTTCTCCGGCTTCCGCTTTCCTACTCCCCATTCTTCCTCTCTCCTCCATTCCTCTCTCTCCTCACCACCTCTCCACCCCCTTCTGTCTCTAGTCACAGAGCTATAACCCCTCCCCTTGTTTGCTGTTGTGCCTTCCCTCCATTATCCACTTATTACTTCCTGCCTGTGGGACTGTGCACATCATCCTGCCCCTCCACCCCTCCCCACCACCATTTTGTTTGGGCACCTGTCTGCATTTTGGTCCTAGCCTGAAACATTGGATGTGCATCTTTACCTTTGCTAAGTAAAGTACACTGTGATCTTCTGGGTTTCTCCAGCACTGTCCTTTTACCATAACTAGTGGTATCAATTGGTACAGCCAGCAGAACAACTGCCTCAAACCTCCAGCAACCCAGGTTCAATCCTGACCAATGATGCTGTCTGTGTGGAGTTTGCTCATTCTCCCTTTGACCGCATGGGGTTCCTTCCCTGCTCCAGAGTTGGTCATTTCAAAGACATATGGGTTCAGATGTTCATTAGTCCTGGTGGAGGAGCAGAAGCAGGAAAGAGTTGATGGGATTGCGAGAAGGAGTTAAGGCATGTTTTGTGCAGGACTGGTGTATGTGGGCATTCGACAGCTGGCATGACGTGCATAAGCAAAGCCCTCCCAACCATCGACCAATGGCATCCTGGTCTGGTCTGTGGACACTAAGATCCTTCAGTGTAAAGCTCTGTAAAAGGTACATGACACAAACAGGACATGACAGGCAAAACATCGACAGGGAACACTGCCATCAGAGAGCAGCAGCAATCATCAAGGATCCACACCACCCAGCACACTCACTGTTCTCACCATCAAGAAAGAGGTAGAGGGGGCACAAGACTCATACCACTTAATTCAGGAACACCTGCTACCCCTCCACGTCCAGACTCCACAACAACAAGCTCAGAGACTCATTAATTTTGCGCTTTTTCTCTCCTTATTTTAGAGTCAGTTTTTTACATTTCTTTATGACGTACCTTCTAGAGTACAGTTTTATTTCGCACTACCAATAATGGTAATTCTGCAGGTAAAAGAATCTCGGGATTATATGTGACATTCTCCCACAATAAATCTGAACTAAACTGAACTGAGTTGAAATGGCCTAGTTCTGTGATCCATCTCCTAATGAGCCACTGCAGAAGGGGTGCACTCGGACGTCAATTTGGGGATTTAGTGATGCAATTGAGGTGAAAAAAAAACAGAAAATGCCTGAAAAATTCACCAAGTCAGACAGCGTCTGTGAAAAAAGGACCAACGTTTCTTCAAGCCCTCAGTAATTTACTCCTGGCTCCTGCATGGTGATATCCTTGTAGAACTTCATGCAGAAGGTATGAGGTGTTGTATTATTGGAGGACAAACCAGGTTAGGACATACATGGTAAACTGTAGGGCCCTGCAGTGTGCTGTCGAACAGAAGGATCTGGGAAAACAAATACATCATTGTTTGGAAGTGGAGGCACAGGTAGATAGGTTCATTAAGAGAACTTTTGGTACATTGGCCTTAATAAATCAAAGCATTGAGTAGAGGAGTTGGGATGTTATGTTGAAGTTGTACAACACATTGGTGCTGCTTTCTTCTCAGAGTACATACATGACATCACATACAACCCTGAGATAGTTTATTTGTGTTGTTTTGGTCACCTACCTACAGGAACGTATCAATAAGTTTGAAAGAGTGTAGAGAAGGCGTTCCCAGGACTTGAAGAGTTGAGTGATAGGGAAAGCATGAATGCAATAGGATTTTATTCCCTGGAGCATCGGAGAATGAGGGGAGATTTGATAGAGGCACACAAAATTATGAGTGGTAGAGACTAAATGCGACCAGGCATTTTCCACTGAGGTTGAGTGGGACAAGAACTAGAGGTCATGGATTAAGGGTGAACTGCTCAAGGGGAACATTGGGGGGGAACTTCTTCACTCAATGGGTAGTGAGATGTAGGGAATGAGCCACCCCCTTCGGTGGTGGACGTGCGTTCGATTTTGACACTTAAGTGAAGATTGGATAGGTATGTGGATGGTACGGATACGGAGGGCGATGGACCAGGTGCATGTCGATGGGACCAGGTGGAATGAAGAGCTCAGTGTGGACGAGATGGGATGAAGGGCCTGTTTCTGTGCTGTAGTATTCTATGGCATGTGTGTCATACACCACAATATTTCCACCTGCTGGGAAATTTCTCCCCACGTTTGGGTGAATTGCAATAGGGAAGATTTAATGCACCTGCAACGGATGGTTATTTCAAAACTTATACAAAACTACAATTTACACATTAAAAAAAAAACCAGGCACATTTTGCTTTACTAATCCAATTTCTCTGTTGAAGTGCAATAAATTCTCTGTTTTTCAATGAATGTGCAAACATTACAAAGATATTGTGCTATAATCTTCATTCCCTGTTCAGATATCTCCAGGGAAATGAATTTAAATTGTGATCTCTTTCCTTTTAGATCCTGTTATTTGGCAAAACCCTAATGATTTCAACAGAAATGTGTCCTTAGAATGTATCCATAAAGGTTTATCCTTGTGTCGTTCCACTTGTTCATTCTGCTTTGTGCATCATAAGGGATAAGACCCGGGGTGCATCGAGAGTTGTGGGAGGGAATGTGTTGGAGAGCTGTTTGCAGGTTGAATTGAAAGCTCTCTCCCTTCTGTCCCTCTCCCACACCAATTCATTTTCTTGATTTGATGAATGTTGGGAATATACCTGAAGTGCATCATTAATGGTCACAAGTAATAATCAAATCTGGAAAAATACATTACTTTAATTTGCAATTGTCAAGCATTCAACCGTGGTAGTAATTTTTAATTTTTTTAAAAATTAGACATACAGCTCGGTAACAGGCCATTTTGCCTCACGAGTCCATGCCACCCAATTTACTTCCAATTAAACTACAACCCCTGTAACGTTTTGAATGGTGGAAGGAAACCAGAGCCCCCGGGTGTGGTGAACTGCTGTATTCCTGACTTCCTGGCTCCGCCCCATCCTGTGACTCTCTCTGTGGCCCCTCCCTCTTCTGACCTTGTATAAAGCATCCATAACTCTGACCCTTCCCCAGAAAGCCCGAGTCACAACACAGGATGAGGTCCTTGTCCATCATGAATAAAAAGCCTGTAGATCAGTGACTTAGTCTGAGCCTCTCGAGTTATTTATTTTATTCAAAATTTTTTGTTTGTTTTTATCGTTAATAATGGTCCAACTCCTGAAACCCGACAAGCTGGAGATAGATCCACAGTTACTGGATGCCTCAGACAGCTTCAGACTTTGGCTACGCTGTTTTGAGATCTTCCTTCAAAACTTGGCTTCGTGGCCACCGACACAAACAGATTGCATCTTCTCTTCTCTGGGTGTTTATAAAGGTGGAGGTATGATGATTCCTGGATTAGGGGATTATTGAGGTCATCACCAGCCCCTGGAGAGCTCAGGAAGTGGTGGTTAAGGGTGGGGGTAAACACAGAATTGTGATCGACTATAAAAAAAACCATTAATCGTTATACACAGCTCGATACGTATCCCCTCCCTCGCATTGCGGATATGGTTAAATAGATTGGCCAGTATAAGTGTTCTCCACGATAGACTCGAAATCCATCTACCACCAACTCCTTATCTGCCCTGAGGATCATCAGTACACAGCTTTCGAGGTGGACAACCATCTCTACCACTTCCTCAGGGTCCACTTTGGTGTCACCAATGGCGTTTCCATCTTCCGACGGGAAATAGACCGGATGAAAGACCAAATTAACCTGCACACCACCTTCCCATATCTGGATAACATCATGATCTGTGGCCACAATCTGCAAGATCGTAACGTAAATCTCTAGAAATTCCTCACCACCCCCAAATACCTGAAGCTGACCAAAAAGGATAAGTGTGTTTTATGCACTTCACGACTGCCGATCCTTGGCTGCCTCGTGGAGAATGGGGTCATTGACCCCGACACCGACCACATGCGGCCTCTGCTAGACCTCCCCCTTCCCACAGCCTCAAGGCCCTGAAAAGGTGCCTGGGGTTCTTTTCTCATTACACCTAGTGGGTTTCAAAGTATGCGGATAAAGCCCGCACCCTTATCAAATCAACCTCCTTTCCCCTTACAAATGAATCACAGGCGGCCTTCTGCCAGGTGGAGCGCGATGCATCCGATTTCGCCCTGGCCGCCACCCTTAATCAGACAGGCTATCCCATTGTCTTTTCCTCCCATACCCTCCAGGGCCCTGAAGTCTGACACTATTCTATGGAGAAGGAGGCTCAGGCAATAGTTGAGGCAGTACAGCACTGGAGGTACTATCTGGCTGACAGATGTTTTACCCTGCTCACAGACAAACAGGCGATGGCATTCATGTTCACAATAAACAGTAGGGCAAGATAAAGAACGATAACATTTTGAGACGGAGGATCGAGCTCTCCACCTACAATTATGACATCGTATACTGGCCGGGGAAGCTCAACAAGCCCTCAGATGCCTTAGCACGGGTGACATGTGCCAACGCATAGGTGGGTCACCTCAAAACCCTCCACAATGACCTCTGCCATCCCGGGGTCACGAGATTTTTTCACTTTATCAAATCTCAGAATCTGCCATACTGCATTGGGTATGTCAGAGACATACCCAGGAACTGTAGGTCTGTCTGGAGTGCAAGCCTCATTTTTACCAACCAGTCAGGGCACACCTGATAAAAGCTACGCACCCCTTTGAGCGTCTGATCATGAACTTCAAGGACCCCCTCCCCTCCAGCAACCACAATACATCTTCCTTGTGGTTATTGACAAGTATTTGGGGTTCCCCCTTGCCATCCCCCTGCCCTGACATGACCACTATCTCAGTCATTGAGCCTTGCGCAACCTGCTCACCCTGTTTGGATACTGTAAGGTAAAACATCATGAGATGGGAATGTGTAAGGAGTTACCCTGTGCAGGGCTGTAACAAGATGTGAATGCATCCTTGTATTTACAAGATAAGAGAGACATTGATGGATTGAGAGGCAGGAAGCTAGCAGGGAAAGGATAGCAACAGTTTTAGTCATTGGACAAGTAATGATATGATGATGTTCTAAGCACGTATCCAAGGGTATAAAAAAATCACCATTTTGCTGATAACGGCAGAATGCATTCTCCAACTAACATTGTTAGTTGCAAGTGTTACAATCCGGTAATAAAGAACAAAGAACCCTGATTTCGACTCAGTCTGGTGTTTGTCTCACTCATTCATGAACAAAGCAGACCTAACAATACCCAGAGTGATCGGGGATCCTCGTTTGTGAGCTATGAGCTGCACCAATTCCTGCTGATCAGGGGTATTGCCACCAGTAGGACCACGAGTTATAACCTCCGGGGGAATGGTCAGTTGAGAGAACAAATGGCACCGTGTGGAAGGCCATCCTCCTTGCCCTAAAGTCCAGGAGATTGCCTGTCTCTCACTGGCAGGAGGTCCTTCCAGAGGCGGTTGATGCAATCAGGTCGTTGTCATGTACTTGATCTAATGCTACACCTCACAAAAGAATTGGGGACCACCTTACCCCCTTGACAGATATCTCCGGGGCCAGTCCTCCTACATAAACATATGTGGGGCCATAAAACCGACCCCTGGTCGAAAGGGTTCAGTCCTTCCACACAACCCCCTGTCTAGACGAGCGTGAGGAAATGGTTTCCACTTGGGACCTCGCACACGGCAGGACCCCGAGGAGCATACCTACAAGGCAGTACCCCGCCCTCCTTCCACAGTCCTGCATCTTCCCCACCCCCACCCCAGTCACTCCGGCCGAGTCACCATGCCCGCAGCAGGTTAACACAGTGCTGGAGGTCCGGGACAAGGCAGCGACCCCAGCCACAACCCACAGCCAGCACTCCGCCGGTTCAGTGCAGAAGATCAAGCCACTGGACTGGCTTAACCTGTAAGGCTTTGTGCCCCATGTCACCCCGCCAGACAATAAAAAAAACAAGGGGTGAATGTGGTGGAACTGCTGTACTGTATTGATTTCATGATTACCTGACTCTGCCCCTCCTGTGACTCCCTCTTTTGACGTTACATAAGGCCTCCATCACTTTGACCCTTCCCCAGAAAGCCCGGGTCACAACATAGGACGAGGTCCCTGTCCATTGTGAATAAAAGCCCATAGATCAGTGACTCAATCTCAGTCTCTCAAGTTATTTATTGTGCGTCACCGGGGAATGATGCAGGGAGAATCTCCTTATAGACAACGCGGGACTCAAATCCCTGTCCCAATCACTTGAGCTGTAAAGGCATTGCACTAACTGCCAGCTCAACCAAATCAGAAAATAATTTTGATATCATAGCCTTCAACCCTGACAAGTACTTGAAAGAAGTAACATCTGCTTGACAGGGCAGGTAACTGGGAATGTTTCTATGCACTGCTGGCATGTAACCCAAAGGTCCAAATGTCCTATTAAATGCTCTAATCCTTTTGTGAATCAGAAACAATTCAAGAAATGGAAAATACAATTGCAGGGCTATGGAGGAAGTCCATTTCAGTGGGACTAATTAGTTAGCTGAGTAGACTGGCACATGGACAAATGAATTTGAAGTGGGGGAAGTCTTCTCAGAGCCGAGAGAGTGCTTTCCTGTTGATAAACAGTGCAAGGGGAGAACCACAGAAAATAGTGCATTGGCCAGGAATGAAACCTAGTTCTTGCATGTGGCAAGAAGGAAATCTGACCCTAGCCACCAATGAACATGGAATAGAACAGCACAATACTAAACGTCATTCATTCTCCATTAGATGTAAGGATATATAACCGACGTTTCGGGCCTGAGGCAGCTATCACAGGATCTGCAGACTTTCGTGTTTCACTCAGTCCAGCACAGTATAGGCCCTTCAGCCCACAATGTGGTGCCGACCTATATAAACCTACTCCAGCTTCGATTTTTGTGGAGAAGATTTATATAGGTCGGCACAACATTATAGGCCGAGGGCTTGTACTGTGCTGTTCTGTTCTGTGTTCAAATGCATTTTATTTGCTGCGCACAGTGGATGATTTATCATTCGGAGGGATTCTTTTGAAGCCCATTAATCTTCCGCACCACTGTTTCTCTGCAGTTCAGAGAGAAGGACAAAGTTCAGTGCTCTCCTGTTTAAACCCATGGTATTGATGACAACAGAACAATGGGATTGCTGTAAAAAGGTCCAATGAGAACATGCGGGGAAGGAAATTTTAAGTTCAAGTTCATTATCATCCAAGCGTGCAAGTACAACCTGATGAAACAGCATTCTCCAGTCCTCAGCGCAGAGTCTCGGAGGGTTTGTATGAGCAGTTCGTTCAGCAGTTTCACTGCCCAGATCTACCCCACGGGTGACTCTTCATCTATGGCAATGAGTCTCTGAACAACCTCTAGATACATCCAGGCCCGAAATGTTGGGTATACTTTACTTCTTCTGGATGCTACGTGGCCTGTTGATTTTTTTTTTTCTCCAACATGTTTATGTATTGCACTCAACCCCAGTTATCTGCGGACTTAATTCCATTACTTTAGAAATATCCACTGAGTTCATGATCCAGAGAGATGTTAATCTGTTGTGTGTTTCCAGTTTTTTTAAAATTTTGGATTTCCCAGTATTTGCCTTTTTTTGAGCTTTATCTCTGTAGATTCATTTAGCATATACAATTCATCGCCAATTTACAAATGGGGTCCAGTTTAACAGACATGCATAAGTTGATTTTGTCCACGAGTCATAATGTACAAAAAAATCACATGATATGGTAGCTACCCCTTTACAATGTTGTAAATGAATGACATCAAAAGCACATTAACTCGGACAGGAGGGAACAATTGCCAACAGCGGAGAGAGAGAGGGAACAAAGAGAGAACAAACTGCAATTTGTATGTTTGCATGGCCGACTTTTGAAATTAATGATATTTGGGAGCTTGTCCATCTGGAGTTCTGGAGTAACCTGGGGTGGCTTTTTGTGCAAGACCGCAAGAGGAATAAAGCACAAAAGTCGGCAGATGCCAGGACTGAAGTAAAACACACAAAGCTGGTGAAACTCAGCAGGTCAAACAGCATACTTTAAGATAAAGATACATACCTAATATTTTACACCCACACCTCCTCCCTCAGCAGCATTTGGGGCCCTAGGCAGTCCATCCAAATGAAGCAACACTCCACTTGTGAATCTGCAGGAGTCATCTGTTTGCATTCGGTGCTCGCGTTATGGTCTTCTCTGCATCTGAGAGACGGGACATAGATGAGAGATCGCATCGCTGAGCACCTTTGCTCTGTCTGCTTCAGGGATTTCCCAGTGGCCAACTATTTCAATTCTGTGCCCCACTCCCACGCTGACATGTCTGCCTATGTCCTCAAGCACCACCAAACCAATATTAAATTGACATCTAATATTCCACCTGGGCACCCTTCAGCAGGGTGGCATTTGCATCGACTTCTCCTGTTTCTGCAAGCCTACTACCCCTCACTTCCTTATCCCTCCTCCAGCTTTCCCCCATCTCTCCACCCCCTTCCCTCCCCATTCACAGAGCCATCCACCTTTCGCCTGTTTCTTGTTGTGCCCTTCCTCCCTGATCCATCTTCTACTTCCTGCCTGTGCTCCTCCCCCTCCCCTCACCCCCCACTATTATATTCAGGCACCTGCCTACATGTTACTCATAGCTTGATGAAGGGCTCAGGCCTGAATTGTTGATTTATGTATCTTTGTCTTTGCTGTATAAGATGCGCTGTTTGAGAAACTACAGAGGGTGGTGAGCATGGCTCATTACATTATACAAACCCCTCTCCCCTCTATTGACTCCAACCACAACTCCTGCTGCCTTGGACAATTTTAAATTTACAATAATAGGCCTTTCTGGTCCACGAGCTCACACCACTGAAATACACCCATGTGAGTGATTAACCTATGAACCCTGTCTGTCTTTGCAAAAGACTCCATCCCAACCCAGCCATCATCGCCCCTTCCCTTGGGGAAGAAAACTGACGAGTGTGAGATCACACACCACCAGATTCAAGGACAGGTTCTTTTCTGCTGTTATCAGACTCCTGAATGAACCCCACAACAGTAGAGCTATGCTGCCTTTGCTCCATGCCAACTGATTCTCTCTCTGTAACTCTGCACCATTGTACTTTTATACTGGGCCTTACTTGTTGTATTATGTCTAAGTAGTCTAACTGATCTGCTCACCAAACAACCACAACCACAAGATCGTTGGAAACTGTGGCAACATGATAATTGGTGAAATTGCTAAATTGCTTCACAGTAAAGAAAAACTGATCCCAAGACTCAGTCGGAGATAGATGATGGTTAAAGTTTGGTTCGGTAAGGAACGGATGTAAAGAGAAGGGGGTGAAGACGCTTCGACGTGAAACACCAAGTGTTAGCTCTTTGATAGCAGTTGCCACTCGGATGGCACAGGAGGTAGTCCTGCTGTTTCACAGATCCTGGTAAACTCACCAAAATGCTGGAGGAACTCAACTGGTTCTTTCAGCATCAATAGGAGATAAAGATATATCGCCGACTTATGCGAGACTGGGTGAAAACTTGGCCGTACAGCTTGAGAGCAGCAAGCAGTGCAGATGGGGAGCAGTGGGAGAGAGACTCTCACAGAACACCTTCCGAAGAGAGCAGGAGAACTTCTTCAGGGCAAGCATCCCTTGAAGAGATTTCGCAGTGGATCAACTGAGCTGAGCGAAACGCACAGGCTGCAGACGCTGTGATTGCAGTAAATGCTGGAGGAACTCTGCTGTTCAGCATCTAAAGGAGACAAAGATCCTGGTGCCAGGGTTTGATCTCGAGCTCTGCTGTTGTTCAAGTTCAAGTCTATCCCCATCTGATTGCATAAGTAGAACCTGACTCAGCAGTGTTCTCCGGTCCTCGGCGCAACACACTGCAAACACATAAACAGACATATCACACCTACAGGCAAGTGATACACGTGCATAGTATGCATATACAAATAATAAAATAAATAAATATTATTGGTAACATAAATAGTGGAGTCGCAATCCACTGAAGAGGTACTGGGCTTCTCCTCCAGGAAAAACAAGGACTGGTTCGAGGAAAACAGCCAGGAAATCCAGGAGCTGCTGGCAAAGAAGCGAGCTGCCCACCAGGCTAACCTTGCAAAGCCGTCCTGTCCAGAGAAGAAACAAGCCTTCTGTCGCGCATGCAGCCATCTTCAGCGCAAACTCCGGGAGATCCAAAATGAGTGGTGGCCTAGCCTCGGCAAGTGAACCCAGCTCAGCGCGGACATTGGCGACTTCAGGGATTTCTACGAGGCTCTAAAGGCTGTGTACGGCCCCTCACCCCAAGTCCAAAGCCCGCTGCGCAGCTCAGACGGCAAAGTCCTCCTCAGTGACAAGATCTCCATCCTCAACCGATGGTCAGAACACTTCCAATCTCTTTTCAGTGCCAACCGCTCAGTCCAAGATTCCGCCCTGCTCCAGCTCCCTCAACAGCCCCTAAGGCTAGAGCAGGATGAGGTCCTCACCCGGGAAGAGACATATAAGGCAATTGAACAACTGAAAAGTGGCAAAGCAGCAGGTATGGATGGAATCCCCCCAGAGGTCTGGAAGGCTGGCGGCAAAACTCTGCATGTCAAACTGCATGAGTTTTTCAAGCTTTGTTGGGACCAAGGAAAGCTGCCTCAGGACCTTCGTGATGCCATCATCATCACCCTGTACAAAAACAAAGGCGAGAAATCAGACTGCTCAAACTACAGGGGAATCACGCTGCTCTCCATTGCAGGCAAAATCTTCGCTAGGATTCTCCTAAATAGAATAATACCTAGTGTCGCCGAGAATATTCTCCCAGAATCACAGTGCGGCTTTCGCGCAAACAAAGGAACTACTGACATAGTCTTTGCCCTCAGACAGCTCCAAGAAAAGTGCAGAGAACAAAACAAAGGACTCTACATCACCTTTGTTGACCTCACCAAAGCCTTCGACACCGTGAGCAGGAAAGGGCTTTGGCAAATACTAGAGCGCATCAGATGCCCCCCAAAGTTCCTCAACATGGTTATCCAACTGCACGAAAACCAACAAGGTTGGGTCAGATACAGCAATGAGCTCTCTGAACCCTTCTCCATTAACAATGGCGTGAAGCAAGGCTGTGTTCTCGCACCAACCCTCTTTTCAATCTTCTTCAGCATGATGCTGAACCAAGCCATGAAAGACCTCAACAATGAAGATGGTGTTTACATCCGGTACCGCACGGATGGCAGTCTCTTCAATCTGAGGTGCCTGCAAGCTCACACCAAGACACAAGAGCAACTTGTCCGTGAACTACTCTTTGCAGACGATGCCGCTTTAGTTGCCCATTCAGAGCCAGCTCTTCAGCGCTTGACGTCCTGTTTTGAGGAAACTGCCAAAATGTTTGGCCTGGAAGTCAGCCAGAAGAAAACTGAGGTCCTCCATCAGCCAGCTCCCCACCATGACTACCAGCCCCCCCACATCTCCGTCGGGCACACAAAACTCAAAACGGTCAACCAGTTTACCTATCTCGGCTGCACCATTTCATCAGATGCAAGGACTGACAACGAGATAGACAACAGACTCGCCAAGGCAAATAGCGCCTTTGGAAGACTACACAAAAGAGTCTGGAAAAACAACCAACTGAATAACCTCACAAAGATAAGCGTGTACAGAGCCGTTGTCATACCCACACTCCTGTTCGGCTCCGAATCATGGGTCCTCTACCGGCATCACCTACGGCTCCTAGAACGCTTCCACCAGCGTTGTCTCCGATCCATCCTCAACATTCATTGGAGCGCTTTCATCCCTAACGTCGAAGTACTTGAGATGGCAGAGGTCGACAGCATCGAGTCCACGCTGCTGAAGATCCAGCTGCGCTGGGTGGGTCACGTCTCCAGAATGGAGGACCATCGCCTTCCCAAGATCGTGTTATATGGCGAGCTCTCCAATGGCCACCGTGACAGAGGTGCACCAAAAAAAGGTACAAGGACTGCCTAAAGAAATCTCTTGGTGCCTGCCACATTGACCACTGCCAGTGGGCTGATATCCCCTCAAACCGTGCATCTTGGCGCCTCACAGTTCGGCGGGCAGCAACCTCCTTTGAAGAAGACCGCAGAGCCCACTTCACTGACAAAAGGCAAAGGAGGAAAAACCCAACACCCAACCCCAACCAACCAATTTTCCCCTTCAACCGCTGCAACCGTGTCTGCCTGTCCCGCATCGGACTTGTCAGCCACAAACGAGCCTGCAGCTGACGTGGACATTTACCCCCTCCATAAATCTTCGTCCGCGAAGCCAAGCCAAAGAAGAAATATGAGCAGTTCATGAATGATTCGTCAGTCTCACTGCCCGTGGGAAGAAGATGTTACTCATTCTGGTGAATCTTGCTATAATACTCCTTCCCAATGGGAGTAACGAGAATATGTGGTGGGCAGGCAGATCACAATCCTCAATGATTTTGCATACCTCCTTCGGACAATGTTGTACATCCTACTGTTTTGTGGGGGGGGGGGGGAGGGAGCCCCCCACTCTGCCACTCCTATGGGCCTGTGGATTAATGTCTAATCTGATGCTCTACTGCAACCATAACACACTCTGAAGTCGGCCTGGTATTCACCCGCTGACCACATAGTTGCCCACAGTGGCCCAGCCAGTAGGGTAACTGCCTCACAAAGCTAGAGACCTGGGCTCAATCCTGATCTCCAGTGAGGACCATGTGGAGTTTGCATGCTCTCTCTCTCTGATCACTTGGCTGTCCACAGGGTCTCATACAAGTAGTGATGTGGCATGGTATGTTAATTGACTCAGGTACATTACCCCTGGTGTAGCTAGGAGAATGGAGATGATGGATACATGAATGTTTGCTGAGAAAATAAAGATTAAAGTTCCATTATTGTCACAAAATTCTACATTAAGAATGTAACATTCATGAAATTCTTTAACTTTCATCTATATAAGGTGGACAGAGAGTCGCTACTTTGTCCAGCACCCCTCATAGAAACCTACAGCATCTGGTCTCCCCTCCAAGTACTGATCTGTCCTGTGCTTGCTTAGCTTCCAAGATCAGACAATCCCAGGCGTATTCGGGCTATTAGGTGCTGACTGATGGAATTGCTCTGTAACCCAGCACATGATGATGGATGGGCTGAATGGCCTTATCCTATGCCACCAGAAACTATAACATAACAATAAAGGATGCTTGGAGGAATGAAGATCATTTTATAGTGAGAAGCGTTCGTAGAGACAGTGAACAGAGAAATAATGATAAGGATTGAAAACAAGGTTGTGGTTCTTAAGCTGGGTCTGAGACTCACAATTTTAGGTAGATAAGGGAAATTGAGACCACTATTCAGGAGAAAGGAGATTATATATCATATTTAAGCAGTTCAGATCAAGCAGATCCCTTGGGGAGCTTGAGAAGCGTCGGCTACCTTGAAGGGAAAGGATAGAGAATCCTGGTGTGGTTGCTGCAGAGAAATGGATTGGAAGTCAAGGTGCAGGACCATAAGGGTGTCAGAGAGGATCACTCAAGTCTCCTTCCCCTCCATTAACGTGATTGACCAGGATTGTTGATTGAAGAGGGCACGCAAAATCACTGAGGACCCCTTCCACCCTGCGCACAGCAACTTTCAGCTGCTCCCGTCGGGAAAGAGAATCAGGAGGATCAGAGCCAGCACTGACAGGCTGAGGAACAGCTTCTTCCCATGGCCAGTGAGAATGCCGAGAGGCCAAAGGAAGTGTTCACACTCACCATCTGAGATTCTCAGATCCGTGAAGCAGCATTTATTTATTTATTTTTATTGACGAAATGCTTGGCCTTTGCAGCGAACTAGAATTACAGATATTAGAGCGCCACACACCTGGGTTTGAATCTGGCACTGACTGTAAAGAGTTTGTACGTTCCGCCCGTGACCTGAATGTGTTTTCCCCGAGCGCTCCAGTTTCTCCTGTGACAGATTATGTTATATTTTATATTGTATATAGATATGTTTTAAAGGAGATAAATTGTGGCTGTTTTTTTTGTGTAGGTCACATACAAACACTTCAAAACAGATTTCATTTAAAATGCCAGAGCTCTGTTCAAGCCAGACAGTTTCAGGCTCCGAGTGCCTTTACACAAACTTTGAAGAAGGCCTATAAGGACTTCACAAGTAGGTATTAATTGGACATGCTGTGGAGTAATGGATTATTGTTTTGGAAAACAGTAGATGAATGGACGCGAAGATTAGGTTCGGTGCCGCAGTCTGTCTGAATGCACTTTTAGGAAGGTCATATGGTTTTGCAAGCAGAGAGCAAAAAACAGGCTTTTTCACAGAGAGAGAGGGAGAGAGAGAGAGAGAGTGAGAGAGAGAGAGAGAGAGAGAGAGAGAGAGAGAGAGAGAGAGAGAGAGGAGAGGGAGAGAGGGAGAGAGAGAGAATTCAGTTCTGCAGTTTTACACTCAGCAGCTGCAGCTGGGACTGGAACAGGACAAGCTGTCAAGCTTGTGGAAAAACCCCATTCTGAAGACAGGTTGTAAGTTCTTAGGAGAGGATTGGCTGCATAGTGTTTCTCTTGAAATAAGGGAAACAAAAAAATGAACTCTGTGGTGATCTAAAAGAAAGATGTTATCATCTGGAAAGCCCTGATGGGGCAAGTTTATTCGGCAAGACATTGACGTGGCTGTAAAGCCTGGTGAAGGTTCATAAATGTTTAATTTTGTGCACTGTATAAGAATTACCTGATATCAGTGAACTTGGAGGAATGAAAAGTGAGACTGGACAGTGAATCAAAGAACATTTAAAAAAAAATAAAATAGAAAAATAGATGCCAGGGTAATACTTAAGCGAGCTGGAGTACGTTGCTGCTTGGGTAACTGACCAATCGATTCCATGGATTCCACTTGGTAAGTAAGCCTCATTTCTTCTGTACTCTTAAAAGGAAGTTTCTTCTGAATCTGTGCTTTTGATTTCTTTGTATTAGCAGCCATTGGAATCTTTTAACATTCAGACAACTTCCGAACAAATTTTAAAGACTTTTTAAAATTCTTTAATTCAGGTATTTGTTAGTCCAACTGGGGAAGATGGAATTACACTCTTCTTGCTTCACCATCATGCGCTTAGAATTAGAAGGGGGTTAAATGAGGTCAATGGTTCTCAACCTTTTTCTTTCCACTCACATCCCACTTTAAGTATTCCCTACGCCATTGGTGCTCTGTGATTAGTAAGGGATTGCTTAAGGTGTTCTGTGGGTGGCATGCTGGAAGATTCAAGGATTGCTCATGTTGTGCCATTATTTTCAAAGGGCAGCAAGAATAAATGAAAGAAATAGGGGCCAGTGAGCCTGACATGTGCAG
The DNA here is from genome assembly GCF_036971445.1 of Narcine bancroftii. Lineage (NCBI taxonomy): Eukaryota > Metazoa > Chordata > Chondrichthyes > Torpediniformes > Narcinidae > Narcine > Narcine bancroftii. The sequence continues at coordinate 204,417,946 of NC_091475.1, forward strand.
TGGGAAAGTGACTGGATGGGCCTCTGAGGGATGTTATCTCCCAGCAGGGTGATCTGGTGTTGGTTGACAGTAATACAGACATTTTAAGAAATGTTTATTCTACGGATAAAGGTAATAAAGTGGACAGTTAGGCACATCTTCCCCAGTAGCCTTCCCTCCCCTCACTTCATCATCATTTGTAAATACGTTATCAACCCTTTATCCAGGTTCAAATCCTGGACTCCCTCACAGTTTTCAGAATATCTCCTCCAGACCAAACTCCGCAGCTCAAGAAGGGGACTCGCTGTCATGGCAGTGGACCAGCGGCTGAGGGACCCACACAGGCTACTGGCGGCTTGCGGTCATGGGGGGACCCATGAGGGCTGCGGGCTCATAGGAACCAGGTATCGGGGCCGGGATTCAAGAGGTGCTGAGGGCCAGAAGGGCTCGGGCGCTGAAGGCTTCCTGATTGTGTCGGAGGTTTGGACCTGGAGCTCGGGTGCGCCGATGGATCGGATAGGATTCTGTGCGGCTGCAGAGGCGGCAGAATCGCTGGAGGCGAATCCCACGGGTACTCAGTAATTCAGAAAGGACACTCTTTGGCTTTACTTTTTCTCATTGTCCAGAGCACTTGGCAATTCTTATAGTGACTCTTTGTTTGCCTGACAGAAGAGAAAAGTTGAAGTACATTACATATTTACAACAATAATAAATTCTGTCCTTGAACCAAATCCCCAATATATATATAAACTAATAATGCTCATCATTATTTTACAATGGAATTCTGATCTCAGTCCTTGCTGTAATGAGTTAGTCTTGGTGGGAAATAATCAAGTGGCCCAGAATCCCTTTGCTCAGCTGCTGGATTGGTTTTACAAAGCAAATATGTAACTGTATATCAATGCACACGGAGAAGTGCTGATGGCCATTTAATCAAACAATTGTACAGTGCATCACAGCAGAAAACAATAAAACAAAAAGATATTTTATGGGCTCCCTCACAAGAATGCAAACCTTTATTAAAGGCCGTACCTGATTGCCGAAAACGCCTTCTGCAATTTTCATGAACGTTGACCATGCATTTGATTTCAGGGTTAAACCCACTTAACAATTATAACCTCTATGTTTGTCTGCATTTCTTGTCTATACCCACATTTTCAAGGTCAAGGTTTTAACAAAACCAAAAGCACTTACTAAAAAAACCACTTAATCAAATTGATCAATTTATAAAGGTTGGCAGAGCAATGGGAAGTGTAAAAAGACCCTGATGTGAGTTACACACACAAGTTCAAAGGTTTATTTTATTATCATGTAATAAAACATTAAATGTACATAATATACTTCAACTTCTGTCTGCCATAAGGCAAACAACGAGTTGCCATGAGCATTGCCCAGAGCCCCAACAATAGGAGATAGAGAAGCAAACGGGAGGGTCTTCAGAGCCACTGAGTGCCCGTGGATTTTCCTCCAGCCCTTTATAGGGGCACGGATCCAGTTTAAACTGTCAGCAACTGAGTTCCGGATTCAAACCTCCGAACTGATCAGGATGGCCCTCCGGGAGCCCCTCTTACCTCTCGAACCCCAGTTCCGATACCTGGCTGCCTCGAGCCAGTCTCAAGCAGTGTGAGTGGCCTTCAAAAATTAGCTGGGACGTATGAATAGGAATTGGAGAAGGGAAGTAAGAAAAGGCAATGTCGTCGGGGTCATGAGAGGCTTCAGCATGCAGGTCGGCTGCAGAAATCAGGATGGCACTGGATCCAAAGGAAAGGAATTTGTGCAGTGCCTACGAGATGGCTTTTTAGAGCAGCTTATGGTCAAACCCACAAAGGAAAGGAATTCTGTATTTGCTACTGTTCAATGAACCAAACTTGATTAGGGAGCTGAGGGTAAATGAATACTTTGGTGATCATAATATGAAATAATTCACTCTGCAGTTTGAGAAGGAGAAGCTAAAGTCAGTTGTGTCTGTGTTACGGTGGTGTAAAGGTAGTTTAGAAGGCATGAGAAAGGAGCTGGAAGGGGACCATGGCAGCGAAGATGGAAGTGTGGCAATGGTAGGAGTTCCCCGGAATAATTTGGAAGATGTGGGATGGATTCATCTTCTACAAGGGAGGGTGAGGCTGACAAGGGAAGGCAAAGGCAACATAAAAGCACAAGAAGGGGAACGCAGTCTTACAAAAATTTGCAGGAAGCCAGAGCTTTTAAAAACCAACAGAAGGCAAGCGAAAAAAAGCAATAAGGCGAGAAAGTATGAAACATGAGTATAAGCTAGCCAGCAACATTTAAAAAAAATCATTAAAAGTTCTTTCAGATATATAAAGAGCAGCAGAGAGGCAAGAGTGGACTAGCATTGCAGTTAGTGGCACTTTGATACGGAGCCAGCGATCAAGACCAGAGCTTAAATCTTACACTCTCTGTAAGGAGTTTGTACGTTCTCCCCCTGTCTGTGGGGGATTTCCCCCCAGGGGCTAGAGTTTCCTCCCACTGTTCAAAATGTACCAGGGGGTTGGAGGTCAATTGAGGTGCAATTGGGTAGCACAGGCTCGTGGGCCAAAATGGCGCTGTATGTCTGATTTTTAAAAAATTATGTAAGGCATAAATAAGGTAGACAGCCAACACTTTTCTCCTAGGGTGGGAGTAGCAAACGCCAGAGGACATCGGTATGAAGTGAAGGGAGGAGAGTTTAAGGGAGACATCGGTTAAAGTTTTTTTTTACACACACCTGGGTGTGGGTGCCTGGAATGCCTTGTCAGGGGGTGGTGATCGAGGCTGGTACAATAGGCACATTTAAAAGACTCGGACAGGCACATGGATAGAAGTAAAAAAGAGCGATATGGGTGTGCCGTACGGAAAGGTTAGATCGTTTATATAGGTTGGCACAACATCATGGGATGAAGGGCCTGTACGGTGCTGTAACGTTCTATGATCTATCCTCTACAGATGTGGCGTGGAAAGAGTGCATCAGCTGCATCACGACCTGGGGCGGGGGAACCAACACTTCTGAGCGTGAACCCCTACAAAAAACAATGGCCACAGCTTCGTACATCACAGGCAAAACTCTCCCCACCACAGAGAACAGCTACAGGGAACACTGCTGGCGGAGAACAGCAGCAATCATCAAGGATCCACACCACCCAGCACTCGCTGCTGCAATCAAGAAAGAGGTAGAGGTGCTGAAGGACTCACACTACCAAGTTCAGGGAGCAACTTATACCTCTCAGTTTGTTCATTTTAGATTGGTCACAGTGTCTGAGCGACCGAAAGAAAATAGACACACACGCCGAGAGCAGATCAGTTTATACAAATCTTTATTACAAATTCTAAAGCTGATATCAAACTACAATATGCAAGCCCTTCCCAATTATACTTATCAACGCCTGGACTGGTCCCAACTGCTGAGGCAAGGGAACGACGGCACACTTGTAGTAGGTTGACGGGGCGCCGGTAGCAGCTTCTCCACCTCCCCCGACCGGGACGTTGGCTGGACTCTAGAAGTTCTCCTTCTTGCTGAGAGATGTTGTCACCTCTCGGAGAGTCTCGAACTTCAGCAGCGGGACCATGGCTTATATTACCCAAAAACTCAAGCACCAATTCCCAGCACAAAAAGAAAGATAAGCGAGCAAGCTAGCATGCCTAGGCTTCTATCGAATAACACAACTTTCAGCTTATCACTTTGAATACAATGGTTTATTTTGCATCAAGGCTGCGTCTCTGCCTGAAAGACTGTGACCAAAACAAGCAGGAATATTAAATGTTCTTGGAACACAAATGTCTTTTTGTCAGATAACTGCATCTCTGGGCCCCATGGTGGAATTTAGCTTGTGTCTGCTGAGTCTCAAGCAGGTTACTGATTCTCAGCCTTGCCGGAGCAAAAAACATGGTTTAAATCCTCCAATACAGTTGCTACAACAGACTCGATAAGAGACTAATTTAAGGACTCTTACTTTCCACAATATTTATGTTTTTTTCTGTATTTTCGCACTCAACTTGTTTACATTTGTTTCTTGGTATACGGATTTCTTCTCAAGTATAGATTAGTTATTGTTAAGAAAAAATTCTGCCTGGTTTGCAGGAACAAAAGAATCTCAGGGTTGCAGGTAATGTCATGTAACACTCGGACAATAAATTTGAATTTCAAATATTTTATCAATTTCATGATTACTCAATGAAGTACAATTCAAACACCTTGAACATTCAACCATTGGATGGCTGCAGGCATAATATGGATTGAGCCTCACCTGGAGAAATCCTCTGAAATGTTATCATCACCCAAACACGTGGCAAAGACAGTCCAGGACTGGCCCTGCAGGTGAGGCTTTCAGGCATCGAATACGAGCATTCAGCGTTCATATACCCCCACTGGTTTGAGCACAAAGCAACATACTTGACTGACCAGCCATGTTTCAAGCGATATTTTACAGCAGAACCCCATGCATACAATAATGACACGCATTGTTAGAAGCAAAAAGCCCATTACATGGACTGCTGGGTTTTGCTATTAGTCTGCAGGCACACACGCCTGAGGGCAGTGATCTGTGAATCCCCAGCGCAGCGCCCAGCTGGGTTGCAGAGGACGCTGCATCTCCCGGATCAATGCAAAATAAGCTTGATGCTAACATGATTGGAATTCAGACCAGCCTGTCAGCCTGAACACCTGCTCCCAGGAAACAGGCTGCCGTACGTTGCAGAGGAGGCCTTCGATCAGATCATCTACTCTTGACCTTGACAATCCAGCTCAATGTTACACAATGACTGCAATAAAAAAAAAGTTATAAAGTTTTGGTTGAATGCCTGATAATAAATGTTCCACATACTCCATATATGTAGACAGCACATAACGCTGTTATAGCACCAGCAATCGGAGCCAGGGTTCAAATCCCCCTTGTCCATGTGGGTGTCCCCAGGGGCTCCGATTTCCTTAAATGCCCTGACTTGACGAAGGCAAGTAGACCAAACGCCCCCTTCATCACCCTGTCCATCTATGTCATGTCTGGAGATTTATGATCCCTTCTCCCTTTCACATGCCCGCCCTCATTGAAGCAGGGTGAAGAAAGGCTTGGATTTACTGTAAAAGACACATTTCATAATCTTAAGAAGCCTTAAAATGGATTGTAATCAGTGGCCTGCTATCAGTGTGGAGATACAGGAAAAACAGCAGCCAAAACTTTCACAATAATCAGTCTTTTTTTTAATCATTCGAAAGGCTGAAGGAAAAATATCAAATCCCTAATCACAGGCTTTTTTGTTATTATCAACTTAAATCAATGCTGTATGACTATTTGCAGTTACCTAAGGAATCGAAATTTGAAATGTCGGTCTGGGATGGAGGGAAGAATGTATAAAATATTACAACAGAAAATGCCTGAGACTGAGCTACGACTTAAACGGGAGAAGGACTTGGGAATTCAGTTTGAAAATTAGTGTTTGAGGAATATTTGCAGAGATACTATGACAAAATTAGTAAATGTTAGGTACAAGACTGGTAACTTACAATTTTATACATCAATTATACTTGACCCCAGAACGGTGCAATGATCAAAAAGGTACATTTGTGCACTCAGGGTGGTCTTGTGATAAGGTTAGTGGTTCGGGGTCGAGATTGAGAGATTGTTCACAAAATCTTTTAAAAATAAAACACTCTTAAGATCCAAAGATCTTTTTTTTTCATTGGAGAGGTTAGTGAAATGGGCTTGATACACAAATTAGATAAATTCCAATTGGCGTTTCTGAGATTAGCTTCAGCAGTGGTGAGGAAATGTACAGCTGTTTCATGGAAGGATCAAATGGAGCTTAATTTACAAAGATGGCACTCGGAAATAAGGTCGTGTATACTGATAATGTAATTTAAGGGATAAATATTTGATGTATTGAAAAGGATTTGGAGCCCATGTTTGGATTATTTTAATTTGAGAATTTAAGTCTGGCCTCGAGTGCCACTGGGTCTCCTTATCACACAGTCATTGGATGTTCGCCTCATCTATTTCTTTCTATTTTTTTCCTAGTTAGAGGGGGGTTTAGAGGTAGGATAGAGGGAGGGGATAGTGTTAGGATGGGAGGGGGGAATTGGGGGTTATTTTTTGTAGGATTTTCTGTACATTTTAGTTTATATTTCTGTAACCATGTTTAAATTTTGACAAATTGATAATATTTCTGTTATGTAAATGGGGTTATTACTTTTTTTTCTGATATAAATAAAATATTTTGAAAAAAAGAGAAAAAAACGACGTCCTTGCTGATAGGCCAGCAAATAGTCTCCAGATATTACGATATTAAATAGATGCAGTTTTCATCACTCAGCTACTCTGAGGATGCTGGAATGCGAACTGAAAAGGGTTCCAAAGTATGTTATGGGGCTTGAGGAGTTAGGCTACAAAAAGAGAGCGGACAGATTGGGGCTGTTTCCCCTGGAATATAAAAGGCTGAGGGGTGACCTTTAAAAGGTATATGAAATCATGAAGCTTTCAGAACAGAGAACATCGAACAGCCCACCACAGGAACAGGCCCCTTCGCCCATGTGTCTGGGCTGAGCAGAACGTCTAAATCAAACTCGGTTGCTTGCACCTGATGGATACTGGCACTAATTCACCACAGCTTGCAAATAAATAAAGAATGCACTCACTCGTTTCTTTCACCATGAATGTCGACTTGCTTTTATTATCCCTGAGACACAACATTGCATTCTTTCATTCCCCAAACACCATCCAGCTAAACACCTCTGACCTTCTCAATGGCTCACTGCCACGTGGGTGATCCCGATGCTCTCACTCTCCTCCTCCTGCATCTAAGATTCATCACCCGTTCACTGACGCTTGACATACTCATGCATGCGCGCTGTTACCCGCGAGTGTCACAGCACTTACATATAACCATATAACCACTTACAGCACAGAACAGGCCAGTTCGGCCCTACTAGTCCACGCCGTAGCAAATCCCCACCCTCCTAGTCCCACTGACCATACCCCTCCAGTCCTCTCCTATCCATGTAACGATCAAGTCTTTCCTTAAATGTAACCAATGACCTCGCCTCGACCACGTCTGTCAGAAGCTCATTCCACATCCCCACCACCCTTTGCGTAAAGAAATTTCCCCTCATGTTCCCCTTATAATTTTTCCCCTTCAATCTTAAACCATGCCCTCTAGTTTGAATCTCCCCCACTTTTAATTGAAACAGCCTATCCACGTTTACTCTCTCTGTCCCTTTTAAAATCTTAAACACCTCTATCAAATCCCCTCTCAATCTTCCTCGCTCCAGAGACAAAAGCCCCAACCTTTCCCTGTAACTCAAACCTTAAAATCCTGTCAACATTCTCGTGAACCTTCTCTACACTCTCTCTATTTTGTTTATATCTTTCCTATAATTTGGTGACCAAAACTGTACACAGTACTCCAAATTTGGCCTCACCAATGCCTTGTACAATTTCATCATAACCTCCCTACTCTTGAATTCAATACTCCGATTTATGAAGGCCAACATTCCAAATGCCTTCTTCACCACACCATCTACCTGAGTATCAGCCCTGAGGGTACTATTTACCACAACTCCTAAATCCCTTTGTTGGTCTGCACATCTCAATAGCCTACCATTTAATGCAGAAAGTATGTGAGTGCCACAATATCTCTCCATCCCCTTCATATTCACATGTTGATCTTAAAACCTCAAATGCCATCACTGTACCTGCTTCCAACATATTGTGATTAATCACTTGAGCAATATAAAGACTATGTTGTTGCTTTGACCCATTTTAATGAAGTCCATTCCAAAGTAGCATTGAGTTTTATACTATTTATTTGAACTCGAAAAATAGTAATCTATATTTTCAACAATTAATAAACAGTCAATAAATTATTAATATGTTAATACTTTCCAAATTACCAGGTCAAAGAAATGATCTGGCGTGTTTTCATCTTACTCTAATCCTACACAGCATTAAAGCAAAATTCTAACACTTTGTTGATATTGTAGACACAGAGAAAAATCTTGACTTAGAGGCTGTTACCAGAGACACTTCAAGAATTCATTAAGAATATGCTAGCTGCTACTTTCTTGCAAATACGTGTTTGCAAGTCATTTTAACCCTTACAACACAGGCCTCTAATTGTTACATCTAATAATTAACACTACGAAGAAAAAAATCTACATAGTAATACATCGTGTAAATATTCAAAAGAAAATTGAAAGTCAATTATTAAAGCTTTCTTGTAAAAGACAGATTTTAGTAAATCGATCTGTTTAGAAAGCCAGTTTGAGTCTTAATTTGAACTTGACGTACCTGTCCTCTTTTGACCCGGATGGTATCAACACCTTTCCCCATCAACCAGGGAATTTTGAGGCCCTGTATGTTCCATGACATTTATTCTCTTTTCCTTCCACTTTGTCTTTTTCAAACGATTCCAGGATGAAAAATAATGAATTAAGCAAGTAACTACATCCTTCTGGTCAGACATTATCTGATCAACATTTGCAGTTTTACCCCAAATTTCAGATAGATTTCAGCATCTTCTAGTAAAATTTCTTTTAATTTATTAGGATTTGGGGGCCACTCATTTTGAGGTCGTGGAAGAAACTGAGACCATGACACTCACATTTCATTCTTGCGAAAAGAGTTCATTTTCAAACCTCAGGAAGCCAGACCAGCAGAGGATTGTTAAATGCGTTAACATATCTCCACTGTATTGGACATGAGACTTTTATCGATTTCTGTAATTCTGTAGCCAAAAAAGTTCGAAACCTTGCAGTTTTATTGTTAGTGTATTTGAGCACAGAGGGGCTATCAGGACAACTGGTGCCAATATTGCTTAAGGATCATATATCGAACTGACTGTCGATTGAATCCCCCGTCTGGTGAGAGATCAGTTCTTCAAAATCATGTTGAACTTAAAAATAGCACTCAGAATGTCCATTCAACAGGAAGATTGCCATGATCTAAGTTCAAATTTTTCATTTTTTTTGCCCTCTCCTGTTCAGATATGACAGTCAATACCTGACAACTATTACTTGTCCATTTGGCAAATAGAAAGCCTCCTTCGAAACAGATTGCCTTCTATTTTTGATAAAGACATATTCCTTCTTTAACTGTAGCTGCAGAAGTGAGATAGCCATCCACATAAAAGTTATTCTTGATTGCGTTTATAGGTTGAGGGCTATATTGTTCCATATTGTCCTCAGCACACTTCCTAAGGGCAAAATTCCCACAACTTGGAGATGAAGTCGCTCCAAATAGATGCCCTGTCTTTCTATATTCCACCATGTTTTGACGGTAATCTCCAAAGGGATTATAACAAGTCACACTCTTCATTCGGTACTTTCACCTGACGGAACACTGCTTCAATATCTGCCGTGATGACGGCAAGTTCTTTACGGAAGACTCCTAGCCAAGACTCTATCAATGTACTGATCAAATCAGAACTCTGTAAGAGTTGAGAATTTAGTGAAACTCCCCAAAGGTTGCTCCACAATTAAACACCACATGAAGGTTTTCTTGGATCCAAAACCCCATGGTGTAGTAAATTCCATTATTTGCCATTACTAGGTTGCAAAATATTACCTGGTACTTTCTCTGCATTTCCTTTGGATGTCATAACAGACACACATTTGGTGTAGTCTGAATGAAAGGAAGAATCTTTCTTGACTCTCCTCTTAAAATTCAGTGTACACTGTGCAATAACACTTCTATTATCAGGCATGCACATTTCTTTTATCTTCAAATGCATTAATCAGCTTTTCAGATTTTGACACCAATTCCACCTTCCTTTGAAGGTTCTTGGTCACCCCTGATGGGCTCAAGAAAATCGTTCTTGAACTGCAGGTTCTACGGCTTATCACGTTTCCAATCAACATCTTGCTGACACTCATAGCCGATTGATTTTGAACCTCTTTTCTTTTTCCTAATGGTCCATTAATCATCCAACCAGGACTAATTTTTTTAGAGCATGTCCCTCACTCTTTTGTCACAGCCAATGGTTCCAAAGCCTTTGCTACATCTGAATCAAATAGCAACTCAGTCTCAGAGTTGATATCGTGTAAACGTATATTTTTTGGATAGGTCCATGGTTCGATGTCATTTTGATGTGGAATGTTTTCTTTTTTGCACAGGCATACTCTTCTGAGTAGATACACCAGGAAGTTCACAAAAATCATAACTATTCAATCTCTAGGCCAGAAACCATATTGGTTTTAAGGAATAGAGTCTTTGTACTTCTTCCTTGAAGATTGAGCTTATTCATTAGCTCCACAGTGTAAAATGACACAGTGCTTCCTGAGTCAAGAAATGCATAAGAACCTATTATTTTACTTCCTATTGTTGGCCTCACAGGTACAATCACAAGTTTGCAGCTATTTTCACTGGCTCCATTTGTCCATACAGAGGCTTCACGGCTGCTTTCAACTGCCTCTTTCCTCGTCGTTTGTTCCTTTTCCGTACTCTTCTTTTTCTAGAAGTTTAGGATGCTTTTGACCATTTATGTCGCAGCTGAGTTGCTTTTTTGCCATTTTTTCTGATGCGTCCTTTACACAGACAGCCATTTTTGATTTTCCTTCAAAAATGCTCAATTTTATCACTATGCGTCCTCTTTCCCATCTGTGCATACTTTTTTTTCCAATTCATGCTTATTAGTACAAGATGAACATTCTTTTCTCAATAGGCGAACTTTCAATTTTCTTAATTTCTTTATCTGCCACTGTCAGAGAGGTGGCAAATTTACTTTACTTCAATTTTTGTTGAGGGCATGATTTGGACTTTTCAACTTCTCTACTCACTGTTTGAGAACCTTTAATTCTATTCACTGGATCTGTGACAACATCCACTTGTCCTTTGACGAACTCCACCAAATCCTTAAAAGTAGCTGTCACACGGGATCTTCTTTGATATTCAACCACTTGTCTTCTTCCTAATTCTCTCATCCCATTGGGTAATTTATCTGCCATGTTTACCATATCCTGAGGTATGTCAAGCTCTTTAAGATGGCCATTTTCCGTCATGACATTGCAACATCCCCTGAGAAAGAGGGCATAAGCTTGTAAACCATTCACGTCCTCTAGTCTTATCAATGACCATGCTAGAGCCGTCTTTATATTAGCTCTAGAACAGTGGTTCTCAACCTTTTACTTTCCACTCGCATCCCACTTTAAGTAATCCCTAGACCATCGGTGCTCTGTGATTAGGAAGGGATTGCTGGATGTGGTAAGTGAGTGGGAAGGGAAGGTTGAGAATCACTGCTCTAGACCCAATTGTAACTGAAATATTTTGCTTGAGAAAAATTGTCATTTAACTTTGGAGTTCAGAAACCGGGCACATAATGAGTCAATTTGGTATAAACAAAACAGTAGTTTTCAAACTGTTTCTTTCCACCCACATCCCACCTTAAGCAATCCCTTCCTAATCACAGAGCACCAACGGCCTAGGGAATACTTAAAGTGGAAAGAAAAGGGTTGAGAACCACTGCTCTAGAAATTCTATACTTGTCACCAAAATGCTTCTTTAGTAACCACTTTGCCTGTTTGAATCCTTCATTCAGAACCACATGCTGGAAAAGCTTTACAAGATCTCGTGCTTGTCCACTTGTGAAATGCTGCAAATAACAGAAACGATCCTCTGAGACTTGACACTTTTAATTTCAAAACCGCATGCAACGTTTTTCATAAATGCTTGGAATAGATCGTGTTATATGGCGAGCTCTCCACTGGCCACTGAGACAGAGGTGCACCACAGAAGAGGTGCAAGGACTGCTTAAAGAAATCTCTTGGTGCCTGCCACATCGACCCCCGCCAGTGGGCTGATCTCGCCTCTAACCGTGCATCTTGGCGCCTCACAGTTCGGCGGGCAGCAACCTCCTTGGAAGAAGACCGCAGAGCCCACCTCACTGACAAAAGACAAAGGAGGAAAAGCCCAACACCCAACCCCAACCCAGCAATTTTCCCCTGCAACCGCTGCAACCGTGCCTGCCTGTCCCGCATCGGACTTGTCAGTCACCAACGAGCCTGCAGCTGACGTGGACATACCCCTCCATAAATCTTCGTCCGCGAAGCCAAGCCAAAGAAAGAAAGAAAAGAAAGGAATAGAAGTGGGTCACCACCAAAATCTGGAATCTTTCTCTTGGGCAGCAGTCTGTAACTGAATCAAGGATGTGGCCTTGTCTTGTCATGCCTAGGCGTACGCTACTTTGTTCAGGCGGATTACTAATACTTGCCGGGAGTGCCTGATATGACTCTGTAAGGGATAGCATTTGGATCCCTTCTTTTTCCAATGTGGCCATCATTAAGATTTGGTTCTTTGAATCAACCCGGTTAATTCTGGATCTCACATCTCACATGCACGGTGGCTGGCTCGACGCCATGCCTTAACCTGCCTGGTACAGGACCAAGCCTGAGGTTGAACAACCTGCTCTCAGTCCTGTACCTGACATGGATTCCTTCTTCGTAGTTACGGAAGGCATCTGTCAGCATGGCAGAGAATACCATATTGAACAGAGTCAGGGCGAGAACGCAGCCAGTTTGATGCCATTGGTCACTGGGAAGGTTCAAGAGACGGTCAACGGAAACTTTTTTGTTTGCGCACACTCAACGCCAGCACAGAGCAGCAGATGCAGTGTGAAATGGTTGGCTTCTCACAAGCCTGCGAAAACTTCGGTCTCATTATCAGCACTCAAAAGATCAAAGTTATGTACCAGCCTGCGCCAGGAAAGCAATACCAGGAGTAATGCATTACGGTGAAGGGCCAGAACCTCCAGGCATTCGACAACTTCACCTACCTGGACAGCATTCTCTCTCGCACAGTGAACATAGATGCTGAGGTCTACAATAGGATTTCCAAAGCCAGCGCCACCTTTGGAAGACTCCGTGAGAACATCTGGGAGTGAAGATGACTCAGCCTTACCACCAAGCTGAAGGTCTACTGTTCAGTGGTCCTTACCACCCTCCTTTACGCCAGTGAGACCTGGACAGTCAACAGCAGACATGCCAAACAGCTCAACCACTTTCACCTGAGCTATCTCCGCAGACTCCTCCATATCAGGTGACAGGACAAAGTCCCCAACACGGAAATACTGGAATGAGCTGGGCTCTGCAACATCTACACCCTCCTGCTGAAAGACCAAGCCAGGTGGGCTGGACATGTGGTCACACTGCCAGACAGCTGATTGCCTAAGCAGTTGCTTTATGGAGAACTGTGTCAGGGCAAGCACTCAGTCGGGCGGCAGAAGAAACTTTACAAAGATTGCTTCAAAGTGTCCTTCAAAGGCTTGGGTGTCAACATCAACACATGGGAGACCCTTGCCTTCGACCATCCAGCCTGGCACAACAATATCACCAAATGCGCCTGTGCAGCCGAAGTCAGGCGCATCATAGAGGCGCCACGAAAGTGTGCTGTTCACAAGGCCCGAGCAGCATCCACTGCCATGACAGCACCCACCCACTTGTGTCCCACATGTGGGCAAGCCTTCAGGGCCTGGATTACCCTCACCAGTCACCTCAGGACCCACAGCCACAAATCTCCAATTTGATTTTAAAGCCATGGTCATCTTCGACTACGAAGGACAAACAACAACACAGGATCAAGCATGTATTGTGGCTGTGGCACTGACTCAGCACTGAGTTTTAATCTGCTTAGTCCCCTGACCAAGCACTTCTTGTGGTTCTATCATTGGCTCAGCCCCGTGCATAGACCTATCTCTTTCAGCCCTTTTTGCAGCTATAGCACTGGTAGCCAATATTTTCTTTTTCCTGAAGTCCTTCCTCAAAACTTGATGCTTTCAACAATTGGCTTTGAGCACGAAATGCCAATGAGCCTTTCAATACCCGTGACCTGGCCTCATTAGCAGAATTTTTTTTTGTCCAGATCCAGCTGCTCCTTTCGCTTTCTTTGGCTCCATTTCCTCCATTTTTAGCTGCTCCTCTTCCATCCACAGCTGCTCCACCTCTTGTCATTGCTGCACCCCTGTTGTTCTTATCCGCCCCTTCCTAAGCCCAATCTGAACTGCAGCATTTCCTTTCCTACTTCAAGAGCTGCTGCATCTGCTTGAATCTTTAAGCGCATTGATTCAGTCCTTGAAACTCTGGAGCCTGCTCCTGCTTCTCCTGCAGGAAGCATTTGACGGCCTATCATTCGGTCCTATCTGGTTCTGTACGTCACGTCTGACCATGTCTCCATGTTGGATCACCCATCCGCCTCACCACCATCTCGTGGCACAACTTCAGCCATTCCCTTATTAATGTGGCTTTTCGCAGTAATTCTGTGAGATCTGTATCCCTAACAACTGTATTGTTTTCCTTATCTATATCCTCCCTCAGTGTTGCTTGAAGAGTCGCTTTGTTTCCACTTGCATCTACAATTTTTCTCCAAGTTCCACCTTCCTCATCTTCTCCTGAGGTGTGGCAGCTTCAGCGGTGGCTGCCATCATATCCATTCAGCCAACCTTCATACTCAGACATCAGCTAGTCACATCAATAACTCTAAAACCAAAAGAGACCTCATAGGACAAGCAGATCCAATGCACCACACTGTGTTCTAATCTGTAATAAATACGCAGTGGGCTTACCACTTCTTTAATGTTTGTGTCTCCTTATCGATCTGCTCTGAATAGAGCTCAATCGATCCAGTCTTCTCTTCCAAACCCAATTTCCAACTTCTATTGACTAATGAGTCAATAGCCAGTTCATTTGACTAAATAGTCTTGCTTGGCGATCCATTTTTTCTATTGACCATCAAGTCAATAGTCCAATTTTCTTTGACTATAAATAGTCTATTTTAGTTATGGTTTTCTCAAAGTTCCAGCCATGCAGGCTGAGTAAAATGTTCAGAATGGGAATGAGTGACTCATTCCCATTCCGAACATTTTTCCTGCGGCAGCCTTGGACAATTTTGCGAACTGCCTGCAGTCTAAACGGCACTGCAGGTGGTCCGCCATGATGGGCTAATGAATACGACAGAACTGATGATGCGCGACGATTCGGTGACATTTACTTACCGCCAGCAGCAGATAACCACTATGTTGAATGATTAGAGAGTTGCTGGCATTCACAGGATCTGTGGATCTAGAGCCATCTTGCTCTTCTGCTTAGGGTTTTTTCGGATGCAGGTGAATGACATCACTGACGACATCAATGCAGTGACACTGGGCGTCAAATGTACGTCTTATATCTCTAGCGACGTCGACGCACATTCAGCCTACGTAAGTACCACACCTATGGTACTTTGTCTAAGCATGCGACAATATCCTTAAACAGACAATTCTGTGTGAACTGCCACTCCAGAAAGTAAATGTGAAAAGTGAATATGAAACAATTATGTACTTTCTGTGTAAAAATCATAATTGACCAATGATTCAATAATCCAGATTTCCTTGACTAAAATATTGTGTCTATTTCCCTTTATAATCGTTTGGGCAACATGAAGATTGTTTTGTTGTTTATACTCATTAATGAAAAGTCATTCGAAAGTAGCATTGAGTTTTTTACTGTTTAGTTGAATTCTAAAATTACTAAACTATACGTAGAACATTAATAAACAAACAAATAAACTATTAATACATTAATACTTTCAAAATTACTAAACTATACGTAGAACATTAATAAACAAACAAATAAACTATTAATACATTAATACTTTTAAAATTACTAAACTATATGTAGAACATTAATAAACAAACAAATAAACTATTAATACATTAATACTTTCAAAATTACTAAACTATACGTAGAACATTAATAAACAAACAAATAAACTATTAATACATTAATACTTTCAAAATTACTAAACTATACGTAGAACATTAATTAACAAATAAATAAACTATTAATACATTAATACTTTCAAAATTACTAAACTATACGTAGAACATTAATTAACAAATAAATAAACTATTAATACATTAATACTTTCAAAATTACTAAACTATACGTAGAACATTAATAAACAAGCAAATAAACTATTAATACATTAATACTTTTAAAATTACTAAACTATATGTAGAACATTAATAAACAAACAAATAAACTATTAATACATTAATACTTTCAAAATTACTAAACTATACGTAGAACATTAATAAACAAACAAATAAACTATTAATACATTAATACTTTCAAAATTACTAAACTATACGTAGAACATTAATAAACAAACAAATAAACTATTAATACATTAATACTTTCAAAATTACACAGTCCAAGAAATTATCTGGACTGTCTTCATCTCACTCTGGTCCTACATAGTATAAAATCAAAATTCTAACAAAAACTTTGTTTATATTACACACACAGTAAAAGACCTTGGCTTACAGTCTGTTACTGTAGACACTCCAATAATTCGTAAACAATATGTTAGCTGCTAGTTTCTTGAAAATATGAGTTTGCAAGTCATTTTTTAAGCCTTACACACCACTACCCATGGCAGCCCATTCCACGCACCTAATACCCTCTATGAAACACACTAACCCACTCTCACCTTAAGTGACATCTACCACTCTCACCTTAAGTGCATGTCCTCTAGTGTGTGGAAAGAGCTCTTTTTCCAATGGCAGAAGAGTCTGAATTAGAGGGTATAGGTCTAAAGCTGTGGTTCTCAACCCTTTTCTTCCCACTCACATCCCACTTTAAGTATTCCCTATGCCATTGGTGCTCTGTGATTAGTAAGGGATCACTTAAGATGGGATGTGGGTGGAAAAAAAAGGTTGAAAACCACAGTTTTAATCGTACTGCATTGACTCGTTATGTGCACGGTTTCAGAACTCCAAAGGAAATGTCAATTTTTCTCAAGCCAAATATTTCAGTAACAATTTGGTCTAGATCAATGATTCTCAACCTTCCCTTCCCACCCACATCCCACCTTAAGCAATCCCTCATTAATCACAGAGCACTGATGGCATAGGGAATACTTAAAGTGGGATGTGAGTGGAAAGAAAAAGTTTGAAAACCACTTGTCTAAAGAGAAAGGAAGAAGATTTAAAAGGCTTCCGAGGCTGGTTGTTCACTCAGAGAATGTTGGGTGTGTGGAATGAGCTGCTAGCGGGGTGGGGGGGTGGGTACAATTAGAATGTTTAAATTACATTTAGACAAGTTTTTGAAAAATATTCCAAATTTTCATTAAGACAGTGCAGGGTTCAAACAAGGGGATGGCTGGCATTGTAATAATGTTGCAATCATCGGACGCTACAGCACATTACAGCTACAGCTACAGCAAACTGGGTCTTTGGCCCATCAGGTAAGTGCCTATACATTATTTTCTTAAATGTCAAAATTGAGCCCACATTCGCCTCTTCAGCTGGCAGCTCATTCCACATTCCCACTACTCTCTGTGTGAAGACGTTACCCCTCATGTTCCCCATAAGCATCTCACCTTTCACCCTGAACCCATGTCGCCTTGTTCTCTAGCCAGACTCGAGTGAGAAAAGCCTGGATGCATATCCCCTACGTATACCCTTCACAATTCAAAGGCACATGGGATCCTTGTATCATCACAGGTTACTACGTTAAATTTCCAACATGCCAATGGGAGAAAGAGAAGTGAAAGCGAGGTCCCTCAGAGACACTGAGCATTCGTGGATCTGCCTCCAGCACTCCCGCAAACTTGCAGACTCCTGTTCAAGCCATCCAGATCCAGATCTTCAACATGATCAGGTACCCTTCAGCACCCAAAGCCCTTCGTGAGCCATTCTCACCCTCAGCACCCTCTCGAATCCCGGATATGATTACCTGGTTCCCATAAGCCAGTCTGCACCTGCCCACAGCCTGCGTGGATCCTTCGAGCGCAAGTCGCCAACCGCGCTCCTAATTTTGTATACCTCTATCAAATCTCTCATTTTCCTATGATCCAGGGAATAAAGTGGAAAACTGTTTAAACTCCCAATGTTGCCCAGTTGATAGTTCATAAACAGGAAAAGTTTCTTAACAATTTAAGCCAAATGCAGGCCAACGGGGCGAGCTCAGTTGGGTGCCGTGGTCTGCATGGTTTGGCTGGTTCAAAGACTCTGTAACGTAAACACAAAATCCTGTGAGTCAAACAGAAGTGCCATTTTCAAAACTTTAATTTTCTGCAGCCAGGCTTACAACCTGAAACCTCTTCTGAAATGCATGGAGCATCCAATTCTAGTCTGCGTCTCTATGAACAATGAGAGATGTTATTAAATCCGCAAATATCTCAAGCACAAGGGATGTTTGCAAAGTTGCCGTCGAGAGGTTAACATTTCTGTGCATCTAAAGGTACATCTATTTTGTTGATATTCTTTTCCTCCCAACAGCGGAGGCTTCAGAAATAAATTGAACTGGCAGGAAATAAATAATATTTTATTATAATGGAAAAACTCTGCGTTTGTTCTATGATCACATTTTAAAGATTGCGAAGAGTGCAATTGAGGACATAAACCGTGGAAGAAGGAGTAGGCCATTCATCCCTTCTGACCTGTGTTAATATTAAGGTCAGTTTTGATCCTGCTTCCCTTCCCTCTTATTTCAGACTTGAAGGAAGAGAACAAGGTTAACGTTGGCGTGGAGGAACGGAGGGATCTTGGGGTCCAAATCCACAGAGCCCTGATGATTTCCATGTAAGATGATAGGATGATTAAGAAGTTTAACATGGTATTAATACATTAGTATACTGTATATATTAGTTTATTATTTTTTATTGTTAGAATATATAGGTCGGCACAGCATTGAAGGCTGAAGGGCCTGTACTGTATTGTAGTGTTTTATGTTCATGTACGTGATGCAGGACTAGATGTTAATGTAACACTCCTGAGACTTGCTGCCAAGACTCTGCGGGGTAGCCAGGTGAATGGTGGCATCTTCTGGGTCATCATGTGGACGCCCTCCGTCGTGAATGTTTCGCTGATAGACCCACAACCCACGAGAATTCAGCATTGAATGCTGACATCCTGGGCTCACTCCCCTAGATGCCTTTCGCTCACTTGGGGACCCTAGGTGGAATCCTTTCTCTCTTCATCCAGAGCCACTGATTACCCTTTCCAGCAGCTCTGGAGAGACCTTTGACTGCTTGTCGACGTGCCTTTCCTCACACTCCTGGCCACCGGATTAGCCTTGATGTCGAGGTGGCTACTTCAACTGGCTGGACCCTTGCCTTGCAGCCATGTTGCTATGCATCAGCTCAGCATAACCTCAGTTTCTTGCTCTCATCGACCTCCTCCCAGGGCACTGAAGCTCGATGCTGTAAACGAGATTGAGTGAGGCCGACCACAGCACGTCTGGCTTGACGTTTAATTTGAGGACTGAGCATCGCTGGTATTGTTTGTATTTTCCTTACACCCAGTAAAGTTGACACATGCCATCAAAAACAATGGTGCTTAACAAGATCCAGTTCAAGCCACGAAAAGACTTTAATTTAAATTGTTCCTTACCAAGCCTTTCAGAATTGTCTCGCGACGTCTAACATGTAATGAATTTCTTTGATGCTCAGTGACAGAGGGACATTAGCGGAGAGTTCACCTGATTTTACTGGGGTTGGGAAGGAGATTATTGTCGTCTGGGGCACCCAAGGGAACTCGCTTCTCTTCTCCTGCTGCCGCAGGACTCTCGATTTATTGCTGAATCTGCGATGCTGACTCGAGCCCCTCTCCCCTCGCCCAACCCTTCTCCCCCCACCCCCACCCACCCCAGCTTCTCTTATTTATTTCTCAAATTAACTGCTGCTGTGGCAGATGTATGTCTGTCTATCTTTCTGCAGGAAGTGTGATTACTGAACGACCAAAGGAACTGCTCACACTAACCATCGGAGACTCTAATATTGACTAAACATTACTTCGTTGTTTATATGAACATTTGTGCTGCATATGCATTGTTTGTCTGTATATGAGTTACGTCTGGTTGTATGACTACGTGTTTTGCACCGAGATCCAGAAAACACTGTTTCGTCGGGTTGTACTTGTATAATCAGATGCCAATAAACTTGAACTATTTCCTGCATACCCATGTACCCTTCTAGAAGCTTCTTCAATGCCATTATTGTATCTGTTTCTACCAGTACCCCCTGGTAGACCTTTCTAGGCACCTAGTCAAGATTCCTTTCTTGTCATACAATGACAGCGTAATTTTCGTTTGACTCTCTGTTACAAAAAACTCCAAACCTCCCAATATTGAACATTACAGCACAGTTCAGACCTTTTGTCCCACAATGTTGTGGTGATAAATGTAAACCTACTCCACATTAATCTAATATTTCTCTGTCTTGCACCTAGAACCCTCTATTTTTCATACATCCATGTGCCCGTGTAAGAATCTATTAAATGTCCACATTGTACCAGCCTTCACCATCACATTTGGCAATGCATTCCAGGCTATCTGTGTAAAAAAATGTATCATAAAACTTTCCTTCCCTCACCTTGTACAGATGTTGATTGCTGTTTGCTACTCTCGCCCCAGTAAAAAGTGTTGACTGTCCACCCTACTGATGGCCCTCATAATCTTGTAGACCTCTAATAAGTCGCCTCTCATCCATCTTTACTCCAATCCAGGCAACATCCTGGTAAATTTGCTCTGCAACCTGTCAAAAATTTCCACGTCGTTCCTGTAATGAGGTGACCAGAACTTCCAAGTGTGGTCTAATCACAGTTCTATAGAGCTGCAGCAGAACCTCATGGATCTTGAACTCAATCCCCTGACTAAAGAAACCATGAGCATTCTTAACTACCCTACTAACCTGCATGGCAACCTTGAGAGATCTGTGGATTTGGACCCCAATGTCCCTCTATTCTTCCCACTAGCCCCTTTCAGGTGGATCCTCCATTTTGAGGGTGGCGGAAGGAGCGGATCTTAACCTGTCGACTCATCTTTCAGGTGGCAGTCCTAAAAGGCTGCTTGCAGCATTGCCTGGTCCACCTGAAGGGGCCTGTTCAACTAGAGGCGCCTCAGACCGCCCTCCAGAGTTGGTCGACTGGAGCCATAGCTCTGCCCACCGACGTCAATTGAAGCGCGTCAAAGTAGAAGAACACAGGATTGTGGCAAGGGAAATACTTATGATGTTATCAGCCTGTGTCAGTGTTCAGGCTGAGTTACGCCAAATCCTTGGGAAGGCCATTAATGCTTTCAAAATTCGTGCTAATGCATCCTGAAGATGTCACTGCGACATCATCAGTCACCCCTAAGCAACTGCCTACAACCTGGCTGCATTCAGGTGCGTCGGGGGAGCTCGGCTCTCCGCTGATTATCCCTCCTGGATGAGGGTTGGTGTCGGTGCCTCGGAGGCGCTTTCGGAGCATTCAGATGAGTACTTCCTTATCCACATCGGGGGAGAATATACAGCTTTACAATGGGGTGTGCAGTCCACCTGAAAGGGCCTACTGTTACAAATCCTGCCATTATCCATGTACTCTGCCTTCAGGTTTGACCCTCCAAAATGCATCGCTTTAAACTTATCCAGATTGAACTACCACTTTTCCATCCAACTCTGCATTCTGAGTCTTTTGATTGTATCACACCCCACCCCCCGTCCCCTGTCAACATATTCCTGGCACCCTCCACTCTGTGTGTTATAAAAAGCTTATCACTGGCATCTATGCTGAACTTTTCTTCATTCACCTTAAGGGTACCCTACTCCAGCTTCTATTTTCCACATCAATCCAAGTCCAAGAAACTAGGGAATTTTAAAATATTTAATGTTGTCCTCTAAACCATTAACCGATTATACTTCATGGAACACTTTCACCTGACATAATTAAAGATGAAAGGAAACTACCGCAGGTGGAAACGCTTGGTCATCTTTCAAGTTCGTCATCTGACTGTAAATATACAAACCAGACGAAAGAGCGTTTCTCCGACCACGGTGCACACACATCCAGACACAATAATAATCGCATGTATATCTAACAAAAGAATATGTCTAAATATTTTGGAATAAGTTCCTCATTTCATTTAAAAGCGAGTTACAGGATATTATTCACCAATATCATAGCCTAAGGGAAGAAACTATTTCACAGCCTGACAGATCCTCCTGTACCTCCTTCTTGGTGGTAGTGGGTCAAAGAAACTGTGTGCTGGATAAAAAGGGCTCTTCGAAAATTGTTTAAGCCCTATTTAAGCAATGCTCCCAGTGACTGTTGCCAGCAGAGGAAAGGGAGACACCTCAACTATTTTTATGATCCTTTGTATTGACTTCCGGCCCGATGCTTTGCAGCTACGGTACCTCACAATGCAGCTGGGGAGAATGTTCTCGACTGTACTCCTGTAAAACATTGTCAAGATAGGGGCCAGTAGCGTTGCCCTCCTCAGCTTCCTTAGGAAGTGTAGCCGCTCCTAAATTCCTGGGAACCATTATCTCGGAGAACCTTTCCTGTCCCCAAAACACCAATGTCACTTTCGCTTCCTCAAAACCCTGGCAAACTTCCATAGATGCTTAGTGGAAAGTGCTGACTGGATGCATCAAAACCTTGTATGGTGGGGGGGGGAACGACACTAAAACCTCTGAGTGGAAAGTCCTGCAAAAGGTAGTGGACACTGCAGTACATCACAGACAAAATTCTCTCCACCATCTAGAAAATCTTCTTGGAACGCAGCTGGCAGCAGCGATCATCAAAGATCCACACCAACCAGCACACCCTCTGTTGTCATCAGGAAAGAGGTGTAGGGGCCACAAGAATTGCACCACCAGGTTCAGGAACAGCCGCTCCCCCTCCTCCATCAGACTCCTCAACCACAAACTCATTTAAGGACTCTGACTTGTTACATTATTTATTATGGAATATTTATTTTTTTCTCTATTGCACAGTTTTCTTTCATTTCTTTCCTTGTTTACATTTTTCTCTTTTGTATATGTATTTTTATCTTGAATACAGTTTTTTTTTTCACTACGGATAATAGAAATTCTGTCTGGCCTGCAGACAAAAGAATCTTGGGGTTGTATGTATGTACTGCGTCCTGACTGCAATTAAAAAGATCATAAAAAGAAGTTGCTACTGCAGCATGTGAACATCGAGAACATTGAGGGGTAACAGGGAACCATGGCTAATCAGTGGGGTCCACTCATTACTAAAGGCCAGGAATGAGGCAGTCACATCAGGCGACCCAGCCCTCTATGGGAAATCCAGATATGATCTCCGTAAGAGCAGCAGAAATGCCAGGAAGCAATCCGACCCAAACTCAATTCCCGGACGAGAGGCTGCTCATGTCACACATTAACACCAGCTTCCCAGCCATCCTCAACCCTCTCCAATTCAGGGCAACAGGTCTTCATTCACCCCCAGATGTACGGAAAGATACAAGAGACTGAACCTAAAGGTGCCAGACTTCAGGCTTCTGTATCTTCTGCCTGAAGGTAGCAGTGAGAAGAGTTTGTGACCTTGGTGATGGGGGCATTTATGATGTTGGCCTGATTGACTCAAGCCTGATTCAATCCACAAGCTTCATCTCAATGACCATTGCTAGAATTGTTTTTTTTAAATTTTAGCTCAGTAGAAAGCCCTTCTGGCTCATGAAACCTATGTCTCCCAATTACATCCAATTAACCTTCCAACCCCATACGTTTTTAGAGTGTGGAAGGAAACCAAGGCACCCAGAGAAAACCTACGGAGGTCACAGGGAGAGGTACAAATTGCTTGCAGACAGTATCGGATTTGAGCCCCAGTCTATATTAGTGTTGCGCGAACTCAGACAGATACATACAGCACGGTAGCGGGCCCTGTTGGCCAACGGGCCCATGCCACCCAACTACACCCAACTGACCTTCAAACTCCAGTACGTTTTTTGAATGGAGGGAGGAAAAGGGTGCAACGCAATCCAAATACGGGGAGAAACATACTAACTGCTTGCAGACAGCGGCAGTTTTAAGCCCAGGTCAATGGTGCCGTAATAGCATTGCGTTGTCTATGTTCCCTTGTTTTACATCGGCTTGTTCCCAGTGTTATCCCACATCTCTTCATCTTTTCTGGTGTCCAAGCTTTTTGTTCAAGCAGCAGATTTGAAACAAAATCCTTTGATAAAAAAAATTGTCCCCCTCCCTTAATCTTAAACTGAAATGGCAAAGTTCTGACAGGTGTTTAGTCAGGCAGAAATTTGGAAGCGGCTTTGTTCCAATTAGCCCATAATCCAGTTCTCATTTCCATAAATTTTCATACAGAATGCTTGTCTCCCATCTCAGCCTGCTGATTGGTCATAACATTCTCCTATCCCTTTCTTTATATTCATTATTTCTCCATTTATCATCAACTGTCAGGTTTGGTAAATCTCCCTCTGTTTTGTCCAATTTCAAACATAGCCACATCTATCCACTGGTGTCACTCGGGCGGTGTGGGGGTGGGGGGGGTGCGGTTCAGTCCGCACCAAGTGACACCTTCATAGGGGGTGACATGAAAATGAATGTCAAGGCCTGTTATATTATCAACTGAAAGTGAGTTGGCGAAAGGCATCGATTTCGATGAAGCGACTCGCAAGTTCACAGCTTTGAATGGGAAGCTCTGAATTAGTCGAGATGTTCACTCAGTGCTGAAATGCTTGTGTATTTGTTCCTGTTTATTTTTTTAATGGTATTTCATTTATTCCATATGCAAGTTCTACATTATTTAGGCTATTAGTTGATTATGCAAACCTCCGAAGGCAGTGGAAGCCAATTCGAGAAAGAGTTTGATAGAGCTCTTAAAGAGAACAGAGTCGAGGGATATGGGGAGAAGGCAGGAACGGGGTACTGTGATTACCCATGATCACAGTGAATGGTGGTGCTGGCATGAAGGGCCGAACGGCCTACTCCTGCACCTATTGTTTACATTGTCTAATACATTAATGTATCTCACGTAACAATAAAGTTTAACAGTAAAATCAACAATTTTAATATTGTTCTTAGATGTTTTTATTTTTAATTCTATTGTTTTCTTACCAAATTTTCACTTTAACCACATGAAACTATGTAAATGTAAATATATTTAGACTGTGTGTATGATATTGTAATTTAATAGGGTCATTTTAATTTTCCTAGTTGCTTATCTCACTGCTATTCCCGTTACATTCAGTGATATACGAGTAAGATTTAGTACCAAAAAAATTACTAAGGATTCTGTATGGTCTGGTAGGAGAGGAGGTCCATGGTGAGGGGAGTGGGGGTGACACCATGATTTTCCGCACTGGGTGACACCAACCCTAATGATGCCACTGGGTCTGTCACAGGCTCCCACCCCCCATCCACTGAAGACGTCTATGCCCTCAAGAAGGCAGTCAACATCATAAAGGAGCCGCCTTGCCCTGGATGCAACCCCCTCTTGACACGGCCTTGTGAGTTCTTAGCTCAGCCTGGTCAAAGCCCTTGTGGTTCATGCAAGAGGAGGGGACTGGTTATCTCATGTTTCACTTGGAATAAGAGAAAAAAAAGGCACTCTGTGGTGACCTGAAAGAAAGAGGTTATCATCTGGAGAACCCTGAGGGGGCAAGTTTCGACACTGAAGTGGCTGATGGAAGGACATATGTTGTGGATGTCTTGGAACAACAAATCTCTCTCTGAAAACCAACTAGAACCTTCCTGAGCGGTAAACATTTACCTTTCAAGCATCAAAGCCTGGTGAACTTTATAATTGTTAAATTCTGTGCACAGTATAAGAATGGCCTGCAACCAGTGAACTTAGAGGAATGAGAAGTGAGATTGGACTGTAAACCAAAGAACTTTTCTGAACTTACACACACATTACATACACGTGCACTTAGAATTAGAAGGGGGTTAAGTTAGGTTAGTTAATTCAATAGTGATAAGTTAAAGTTTGATCCTGTTTTCATGTTTAAAGATAATTAAAAACAACTTTTGTTTAAGTAGCCATTTGTTTTGGTGAATATCTATTGCTGCTGGGTTTTGGGGTCCTCTGGGCTCATAACACTCTCTTTTGCTTCCCTTTCTCTTGTACTGTAGCGTTCTCCAGGCAATAAGAATGGTGGCTCTTTGACTGCCCTACGGCAGGCAAAATTTAAAGTATGTATGTTGCATTTTGAATATATTATTACATGATCACGAAGAAGCCTTGAACTCTGAGTTTCTTACCAATGGCTATCAGGCTCTTGATCCTCCCTTACTGCACTAGTTATACATTATTCCGACAGCAGATAAGGGACTGCCTGAACTATTGTAACTGATGCACCATCAATCACTTCAACAGACTAGAAGTTACATAGAAACTGCTAGGCTTTCGTTAACAACAGAATGGAGGCCTGTCCATGCTGGCCGACTGTCCTGGACTGAGGAGGGAACTATGGCGCAGTCGACTCTACTCAGGGGCCTGTGGGAGGAGCCGCAGGTGCATCCAGATGAACTATAACAAGCACGAACACAGCCAAAACATAAA
The DNA here is from genome assembly GCF_036971445.1 of Narcine bancroftii. Taxonomy (NCBI): domain Eukaryota; kingdom Metazoa; phylum Chordata; class Chondrichthyes; order Torpediniformes; family Narcinidae; genus Narcine; species Narcine bancroftii. Next base: position 204,444,178 of record NC_091475.1, read on the forward strand.
TACAGTAGTTTACCACAGTGACACCATTTTTTCTTGCACCGTGAATATTTGTTATGAATCTTTTGTGTTTATTGTCTCTCTTTAATGCAAGTTATGCATAGTAATGTTTAGCCGGTTTATTTTGTAGAATCTGCTCATCTACAGCAAGTAAGAATAACAGTACACATTTACATTGTACAATGTGTATGACAATAAACTCAGTACAACTCATCGCTCATTCCAGGGAAAATGCTGCCTCTACTTCATTGTTCCCGCAGTTTGTGCTTCAGGTGGATTTTCTGCATGTACTTTGCTTTGAATCTTGCAGCGAGAAGCAGCATCGCTCAAAAAATAGAAGATTGTTTGGAGCTTAATTACAGCAAACCCCTGTTATCCGGAATTCACGCAACAGGTAGCCTCAAGCAACCGGCAAAAAAAAATTGCAGAAAATAAATAGGTTAAAAATATGGAAGTTTAAAACTGATCTAATTTAATCTTTAAAAGTAGCTGCCTATATTCTCCTAATTTATGATGTTCACAAAACACATGAATCAAAGAAGTTTCAAGTATTTTACACTTTTCACAAAATGGATCGACATCCGCAAAGAAACGGGATATCTGAGTTTAGACGTGTGGATTGTGTGGACCACCTGAAATTATAATAAACAGTCCTTTACACAAAATGACAAATCATTGATCAAACTAAGAGTGAAAAACCAATTCTCATCTTAAAAGTTATGATAAGATCACGCTCCCAATCATGCCTTTTAACTGCCCTGTTTGCTTTTTCGCGTGAACGGAATAAACTTTTATCGACTCCTTGAGAGAAAGTTTTAGCTTTTAGCATGCTGAGAGCCAGACGGGCAGCTTTAATGAAGTGGAAAGATGAATTCTCACCGACTCATGCACAGTGGGCTACAGGATGTGATGTCATATCTAAGTTTAGAGAAAATTAGATATAAAATTAAAGATAGAAAGTTTCATTTTGACAAGGTACGGAGTCCATTTATAGAATATTATCATAACTGGCAGTTTGAGGTGATGTGGGTGCTCAGGCGCTGATCTTCTGGAGGTCGCGACTTGATCCGTCTTTGTATTTCTCTTGTAACCTTGACTAGAGGGAGGGGGTAGTTTTAGGGGCTTTTTCATTTTCTTTTTGATAAGTAGATTTATCAGGTTTAATTGAGAAGATCCTAGATTATCTCTCTTTTTTTTAGACACTATATTAAGGTATAATGAGGTTTGTTACAATATTATTTAACTAATTTTTATGTTTAATCATTTTAACAAACAATCACATTTAACATTTAGGGATGAAATTTAAAATTTGTCATATTCTGCATTTACTTTAATTATACACTGTGTATAATATGGATGAGAAGAGGATGGAGGGTTATGGGCATTGTGCGGGGAGGTGGGATTAGAAGGGGGTGTTTGGTTCGGTGCGGACTAGAAGGGCCTAATGGCCTGTTTCCGTGCTGTAATTGTTATGTTATGTTATATATGTTATGTTATCATGTTGCTTCGCTATTGTAGTGGCTGCTACGGCTGGAGAGGTTACACACAAAGAAGAGACACACACTACGGGAGTGAATTCAAGACTGGTTTATTGTCCTGGCAGTTCTGCTTCTAAAGGGCTCAGAAGCCCATCTGTGACGTCATCATGCCCCCCCGACTCGTGGCTTTACGATCCGCTTCCTGGGATTGGTCCTTTAGTGTTACCCCGTGGAGCAGCCAATCAGTGAGCCCATCTTATTCCTGGGTGTGACTGTTTCCCTAGCTCGACCTGGTGGGCTGCCAATGTCCAACCCAGTGGAGTGGGTCAATGCAGCCACTTGCCGACTTCAAAGCACATAGCCTATCTCGGCCGACTGTGTAGGCCATGGGCTCCTGGTGTCAGGTTGCCGCTTTGGGCGTGGCACATTCGGCGGCTTGCTAAACTATATTAACAACTTGTTTATTGATTATTATGTTAAATGCAATAAAAATATTTTAAAAAGAGGCTTTAAATTGGTGCGATGCGCCATTTGTTCGCCAATCATGCGAAAACATAATCTCGAGCAACAGGAAATTTCACTTATCCAGCATCTACTAATCCCCAGAGGTGCTGGATACAAGGGGATCTACTATATCAATTCTTTTCGGGAATGGATCTCAGAAAGTTCTTCTCGATTACAGAAAGAAAAGCGTAGCTATAGTAAGTTTAGAGAAGTGTAAGGATAAGATTATTGCATCTTAACTGTACTGAAAAATGACTGCATCCCTATGGCTAACATCTTATGTTAAAATATATTTGTGGAAAGCTCTAATGACCTGCAACAGTTTCTGGTTGTAAATATGATAGTGAACCAAACATTATTAGGTTATGGACAATTAATCCAAGGAATTGTTTTCTGTCATGGTTATTATGCAAAAATAATCTTCTTCTTGGGATGCTGGTCTCTTATCTATTTTCTGGTGAGATATAACCAATAATTTATTGACCATCTAGAACCAGAGTGAACTCATACCTTCAGTCAGGGCTTCATGAAGAGACTCTGGGTATAATCATTTTTCAATCTTACAAACAAAAAATTCAATTTTGAGATACAGCACAGTAACAGGCCCTTTTGACCCATGAGCCCGTGTTGCCCAAATACCCCAATTAACCTACAACCCCTGTACGTTTTGAAGGGTAGGGGTCTCCGGCGGACTGCTGGAGACTGGCTCGAGACTGCCTGAAGGTTTAGGGACCGGAATGCGAGAGGGTTCCGAGGGCGCTGAAGGTTTCTTGATCGTGTTAGAGGCTCGGATCTGGATCTCGCGCAGCTGACGGTTTGGACTGGAACCTGCACGGCTGCGGGTGCTGCGGCAGCTCTGGAGGGGAATCCACGGGCACTCGGCCCGCAGAAGAAGGCAAATTCCGTGTGATATTGCTGTTTTTAATTGCATGGCATTCTCAAATCTTGAACCTTGAAGCTTCAGACCGGAGTGCCTGGAGGAAACCTGCACAAGTGATGGGGAGAACGTACAAAACTCCTTACAGACACCACCGGATTCGAACCCTGGTCACTGACATCATATTAGTGTTGCACTATCCACTATGCGAAACGTGCTGGCCCTAAGCTGACTTACTGTCTGGTTCCTGGACAGGACAAGGCTGTAATGATTAAATTTCAGTAATCATATTCTACAGCAATAAAACAATCTGTTGCAGCTGGTCGATGGGTTGAGCAGCATCATTGAGAGAAAAAGAGATATTCAGTCAGGAGCCTTCATCCAGAGATGGCAACCATTCTTCTGGTCCGACCGATACTGCTCGACCTGCTGAGTGGCTCCAGCAGATAGATTTTTGCTCCAGATTCTAGCACCTGCAGGCTGTCATAAACCACCCCCCAGAGTCCTGACTAATGATTCAAAGACCCAAGTTCAAATCCCACCACAGAAGGCGAGGACTTTAAAGTTACTTGAGAACTTGATATTAAAAGGGGAAAAGAAAGGGCTTACGAGTTGTAAAACCACATTTCCAGAGAAATGCAACTGCTCAAACAGTTTTCTGTCCTTTATAAAGCAAAGATACTTAACCAATGTTTCATGCTTGAGCATCAAGGTATGGACAAAATGTAGGCAGGCGCCCGGTGGAATGGTCGGGGGTTGGGGGAGAAGTGGAGAGCAAGGAGGAGGAGCATAGTCCCAAAGGCAGGAGGAGTCACCATACAGGACAGAGAATGAAAACAGTCAAATGGTGCAATAACAATAACCATCCACCCATTGACATCAAAACCAAAGAGTAAGAGAAAATCAGATCTGTGGATCAGTGATAATTGGGGAATCGGAAGCAGAGCAAATTTAAGTTTTTGGGAGTCACTACCTCGGAGGAAATTTCCTGGAGCCGAGACGTTCATTGCATCATGAAGAAAGTATGCCCGCACCTCTTCTACCTCAAGAGCTTTCGGAGGTTTGGCATGACATCAGAAACCTTGGCAAATTTCTATAGATGTGTGTGGTGGAAAATGTGCTGACTGGCTGTATCACAGTCTGGTATGAAACGAAATCTGGTGTCTTACAACAGCATCATAGAGCAACCATTCATATAAACCACTTTTACAACAATACCTGTCTTGGATCCCACCCGCTGCCTTATGGGCAAAGCCTCTTCAGGCAAGGGCTAAGAGGTGGTAAACTCTGAATTCAAGCCACCTGCTGCCTTGCAGGTTTTGCCTCTTCAGGCAAAAGCAACACTGACTTCAAAACCCCGGACTCAGCTCGCCCAGCCGTCAGTACCTGGAAAGGGCCCCAGCTAGGGGCAAATAGCACATGTCAGTCTGGCAGCAGGGGCTGGCAGCTGTGACAGAGCATGAGAAATCATTTTCCACAGTGGTCTGCAGCCGCAAACTCGGCGGGCGAAGAATCCGCAAGGACAACGGCCAGCGAGCACGGACTTGAAACAGACCACTGCGGGGCAATCCCTTGTCACTTTGGCTCTCAGGCCTCGCACTCCGCCAGGCTCAGTGGCGTGGGACCCAGAGATAGGCCTTTGTCCTGGGCAAGCACTCGCCTCCAAGTCTTGCCCCGGCACACGGTGCCTAAAACTGAAAAACTACAAGGCACCATGTTTATCTTTGCTTGTGAAGGAATGGGCCATGGATGGACATCAATACATTTTTTGAAATAGTGCACGAAAAGTAACGCTGTGTCTTTGGTTCATTGATCGTTCAGGAATCTGATGGCAGTGGGGAGGAAGCTGTCCTTGTGCCACTGAGCACTTGTCTTTATGCTCCTGTACCTTTTTCCTGATGGTAGCAGAGTGAAGAGGGACTGGCCTGGGTGATGAGGTCCTTGAGGACTGAGACTGCTTTTTTAAGACTGCCTCATGCAGATGATCTCGATGGAGTGAAGTCTAGTACTTGTGATGCCGCAGGCTGAGTTAACAACCCACTGGAGTTTATTCTTGTCCTGAGATTTGGTGCCTCCATGCCTACAACCAGCCAGAATGCTCTCCACAGTACACCTGTGTGTTAGTACAGATTCTATCACCAATGTGTTTATCTACATACGTACAGATGGTAGTGTAGGATGACTGTGATTGGCTGAGAGTGTAGCCACACCTACTGGCAGGTCTTAAAGGATTGCTCCTAGCCAGACCAGGTCATTCTGGACTGGTCGATCTACTTGTGGTATGCTCCAGTCTTTTAGTTAATAAAAGGCTTGGTTTGGATCAACAAGTCTTTGGTTCTTTAGATGCGCATTACAACCTGTAGAAGTTTTTGAGAGTCTTTGGAGATGTACCGAATCTCCTCAGACATCTCACAATGTATAGCTGCTGGTGAGCCTTCTTTGAGATTGCATCAACATGGAGACCCCAGAACAGATCCTTGGAGATGATGACACCCAGGAATTTGAAGTACTTCATCCTCTCCACTACTGAGCCCTCGATGCGGACTGGGTCATGTTCCCCTGACTTCCTCCTGAAGTCCAACATCATCTCGTTGGTTTCGCTGATGTTGAGCAAAAGGTTGCTGCCGTTACATCACTCAATGAGCTGATCTACCTCCCTCCTGTACGCTTCCTCATTGCCATTTGTGATTCTGCAAACAAAAATATAAACAGTAATAAACAATGAGCAATGAGGAATTTGAGCAATGAGTCTTTGTTGAGGAGTCTAATGGTGGAGGGATAGCAAGTGTTCCTGAACCTGGTGGTATAAGCCTTGTGCCACTTATACCTCTTTCTTGATGGCAGCAGCAACAGATTGTGCACTGGGTGGTGTGGATCCTTGATGATTGCTGCTGTTCTCCAATGCCAGTGTTCCCTGTAGATGATCTCACTGGTGGGGAGAGCTTTAGCTTGTGATGTCCAGAGCTGCGTCCACTTCCTTTCGCAAGGCTTTCAGCTCAGAGGTGTTGATGCCCCCATACCAGGACATGATGCAGTCGGTCAGCACGCTTTCCACGACAAATCAAGATTTCTGATGACATACCAAACTCAGAAAGCTCTTGGAGAATTAGAGGCGGTGATACACTTTCTTCACAATGGCATTAATGTGATAGGTCCAAGAAAGGCCCACAGAGATAATGACATCCCACTACCAGGGTATCGTCAGCAAACCAATATACAGTGTTGTTGTACTGAGTCACATAAAGTGAATAGAGCAGGTGGCGAAGTACGCAACCCTGTGGCACTCCGGTACAGATGGAGATCGTTGAGGAGATGTTGAACGGCCTGCTAATAAAACAGGCAAGGAAAGTATTTGCCTAATATCAGAAGTCTGTGTCTCTTGTAGACAAGCTCAAACAGCTGGTCACCAGGAACTGGGAGTGAGGTGGGTGGGGGGAACATATTTGAAGGCACGGTATTGATGAAGGGTCGACTTCTTTTTCTCCAGCTCGGCCTGCTGAGTGCCTTTAGCAGGTGGCTTTTCCTTTTGCGTGTGGGCCCCATATAGTTGTCAATAACGTCTATTCCTCTCCAGTAAATCTCAGCGGTCGTAGCATGAGCACAGAAGGGACGCCTTCTTCCCTTTGTGAATGTACAACGGCAGCTTGGATGTGCCCTGCACTTACATGCTTTCACAAGCTAATTTAAATAGGCTTAGAAAAGACAAAATAACAAACACCCCAGTCTCTTCTTCATGCCACAAGCAGGCAAGACGATTCATGCAGGCAATGTAAAGTTGGAATGCTGCTTTGCAATGCCAAATCAAATACTCCCTGCGGTCATTTTGATCTGAAGACAGTCACAACAAACAAATGAGACAAACAGATCCTCCCTGTTATTGATGACCTACTAATCACATCCTGGCTACCGAGAGGAATAAAAGATAACACATCGGATGTATCCAGCAGTAAAGAAAAATTATATTCGGACCTTCAGAACCATGCCATTCCTTCAAAAGAATTTGTCTCCTTCTCTCAAACAAACTGTGTTTTGGTGCAATTTCATTCTGAATTTTCTCCCGCTGCCTGCGACCAGCCAGGGGCTCGGCAGCTGAAGTACCGACGCAGGCTGTCGGGGTCTGGCGCGTGGAAACCAGGTGTCGGAACTGGGATTTGAGAAGGTGTTGAGGGCAACAAGGGCTCCCAAAGGGCTGTGGGTGCTGAAGGCTTCCTGATCACATCAGGGGGGGCGGGTGGGGGGGAGGTTTGGCCTGGAGCTCGACTTCCCAACAGATAGAACAGGGGTCTGTGCAGTGCAGAGGCTGGAGGCAAATCCATGGGCACTCAGTAACCTCCAATGGTGGACTCTCTTTTGCTTCTCTTTCTCTCACTGTAAGGAGTGCCAGGCAATACTAATGGCCACTCTTTGTTTGCCTTATGGTAGACTAGAGTAAATTTCATGTAATATTACATTTTCTATTTTATTACATGGCAATAAGAGAATCTGAATAAGCCATCCTATTACTCTCTGCATCTTCTGTCACTTCCAACGGTATCCCCTCACCAGACATATCTTCCCCTCACCTAGCCACTGTCTGTAGGGTTCACCCACTTGTCCATTCGTCCCTCCCACTAATTCCCTGTCTCCCGGAACATCCCTGTGACCGCACCAAGTTGGGTACCTGTGCCCACACCTCCTCCCTCATTAGCAAACAGTCCTTCCAAGTGAAGCAATGTTTCACTTGTGAATCTGGAAAGGATCCTCTTCTGCATCTGGTGCTCTCCCTCGATGTGGTCTCCGCCACAAGAGTGAAAATGGATGTACACGGGGGATTGCTTGAGTTGAGCACTTTCGCTCTGCCCACTATAACTGGCAGTGGCCAACTACTTTAATTCCACTTTCCACTCGCACACGGACATGCCTATCTATGGCCGAGACAACTGGTTGGTTGAGGCTATCTGCAAATTGGAGGAACAGCACCTTATATTATGACTCAGCAGTCTCCAATCAAACAGTATGCACCTCGACTTCTCCTATTTCCAGAAACTTCTCCCACTTTTTTCTCAAGCCCACTTCCCATGTCTCTGGCCCCATCTCTTTTCCTTTCCTGGTCATCACCCACACCTTCATATCCCCAGCTCGCCACTCTCTTCAGTTCCTCCTATTAGAGTGCATCTTCCTCATCCCTCTTCCTCCAATTTGAGTTAATCTTCCTCAGCAACTGGTGGTTAGCCTGGGCGTTACCCACAAACGAGCAGGGAGGAAGGCACTTGCAGGCATTTACTCCGCAATGCCTGTGATAATAATTTGGAGACCAGAGCATAGTTTGTGACTCCCAGTGAAAATGACTTGTCTCTTCCCTAATTATGTAGTGGTGCTATGGCGGCACTACAACTCCCAGGTGGCTTCGAACCGGCCATGTGACGTCAGTGTGTGATGGCTGTTTGCTTGTCTTGCGGTGTTGCCTGCTTGTAGGGAGTGATGTGCTGAGAGCACTAGAGTGTGACATGGGATCAATATTGGAGGGGTTGGTTGTGTAAACTTGTCTTTCCTTGCTATGTTTTTTAGACAGAGGCAATGTCTGCCTCTGCCACTGTGGGGCGCTGTTAGACAGAATCCGACATACACAAGGTAAAGACTGTACAACAGGCTTTAATCCACAAAGACTTCCACAGAGCCAGGCTGGCTGTAGCTGCAGCAACTCTGAGTGAGGCCTCAGGAGGCCGGTGCAGGCTTATATCCCGGAGGGTGATTGACACCCGACCGGGTGGGGCTTGATCCCTTCAGGCCGACTGATTGGCAGCCGGCCAGGTGTTGTCCTGTCCCCTTACAGAGGTTTCCCCCTGCAGTAGGCCAGTGGTGTACCACCACAGCCGCTACAGCCTTTGGGTCTTCAAATGAACAGTTAGATAACAAGAGCCTAATATCATCTGGCATTCGCTAAAAAAGAGCAGCTCGAATAGCATATTGGGACTTTCACCAGCTGCCATTAATTCTGAAGGGGCGCGGTCTCCCAACCCATCGAAATGTAGTAGTTTGGTTGCCCTTTCCCTACGGGACATACCATATACAGGTAATAAAAGTGTTTTTAAAGCATCAAACTTGCTGGTACGTGGTGGATCACAACGGAAGTTGGCGACCTTCTTAGCGACAGTCTGGTCCAGGGCACGGACGAGATGGTAATAATGAGTGGTGTCCAATTCGACGTGCTTCAGCCCATTGGAACCACATTTCAGGCTCAGCTGTCCAGAAAGGTGGCAGCTTTACTGAAAAGCATGCAGAGTCCATGTTTGTCCAAACATACGCTTTTGGACTCATCGGGGTCACCAAATGTGGCCTCTGGAAGCGAGGTGGACATGATGAAATAACCACACAAGGTGTTTCTAGAGTGAATCAAACAGATTTACTCTGCATCACCTGCGCAACCTTTTAAAAGCCAGAATCACGCGTTCGACCCGTGCTGATGTCATCACACACTGACGTCACATGGCCGGTTCGAAGCCACCTGGGAGTTGTAGTGCCGCCATAGCACCACTACATAATTAGGGAAGAGACAAGTCATTTTCACTGGGAGTCACAAACTATGCTCTGGTCTCCAAATTATAGGAAGGATATAAATAAGGTAGAGAGTGTGCAGAGAAGGTTTACTAAAATCCTGCCTGGATTGCAGTATCTAGAATACAGAGAAATATTGAGTAGACTGGGGCTTTATTCATTGGAGGGTAGAATGTTGAGAGGGGATTTGATAGAGGTATTTAAAATTATGAGGGGGATAAATAGAGTAGATGTGAACAGGCTCTTCCCCTTGAAGGTAGGTGAGATTGGAACTCTCCAATGCACAGGACAGCCAAAATTCTAGAGGATGGTTAACTCTGCCTGCGACATCAAGGGCATCAGACTTGACTCTATCGAAGCCATCTACAAGAGGCGATGTCCTAAGAAAGCTGTCTTTATTCTCAAGGACCCCCACCACCCAGGCTATGTCCTCTTCACTCTGCTACCATCGGGAAAAGGTACATGAGCCCAAAGGGGAGCACCCAGCAACACAAGGCTGCCATCAGATTCCTGAATGATCAATGGACCCCAGACACTACCTCACTTTTATCTTTTTATTTCACTATTTCAAGGTGGGGGTCTTCAAGGATAGAGGTTGCTTTCTTAAGGCCCTGCCTATTGTCGAACATCTTGCTCAACAGGAGCATGGTTTAAAGAATGATCAAGAACCTTATCCATCCATCACACAGTGTCTTTGACCCTCTGACATCAAGGAGAAGGTACAGAAGCATCAAAATCAGAACTGCTAGGCTGGAAAATAGCTTCTTCCCGCAGGCTGTGGGACTGATGAACAGTATCCTGTAAACTTGGTTCTTTTACAAATTAAATGAGGTGATTATTCCATAATATTTGATTATTATGTGCTTTGAATTGTGTGTGTGCACCAACCAGGTCTGGAGAAACATTGTTTAGTCTGCTGGTTGGTCTACAGTCAGTTGAGAATCAACTTGAATGATGAAACTAGACAGGGAAAGTATGAGTTGACAACCTTCCTCAATGTCCACAACTTCACCAATTTTCGTATCATCTGCAAGTGTATTCATCTGAACAACTGCATTTTCATTCAGATCAATTCACTTTACCTGGCTATTAACATACTGGGAGCTTAATATATGCAAATAATGTATTTGTTCAAATACAAAACTGACTGAACTTGCAATTGCGCCGCTGGAAATTGCTTTGGAATGAGTACTATTCTGTTTAAATAACATTGCATCTACGAAAACTACAATGTACACAGTGGCAATAAGATTAGAGTGTTTCATGAGCAGGGAGGAAAGGGATAGATGGGGGACATGCACAAAATGAATGTGCTCTGTCTTTAGCGCCAAGGAAACGACCTTGGAATCAGAGAGTGTGGGTGGAAAATGAGAAGGGAGAGATTTGCGGGGGATCTGAGGGGTATCTTTTGCACTCAGAGAGTCACCTGCATCTAGAACGAGCTGCCAGATCCTCCTGTCCATATTCGATGATGATGTGTGCGGTGATATGACTGTTTGTACTGGCTGGCCCACCCTCTGGGTTCTCCCTACCTTAGCTCCTCCCTTGATACTTCCCATCTGACCCCTAACCATAAAGGTCTCCTTCCTGCTCATTTTCCTAGCCTAGACCTGGGCCAGCAGTCTCTTCCTCAATAAAGCTTATCGTTCCCCTCAGTCTTCTGTCTGTGTAATTACTGGGCTACCAATAGTGCCCAACAATGTGCCTTCAGGAGTGAATCTGAGGAAAGTATCTAATCTGGAAGGAGCACAAGGCCGAGTTGATGCTCAGGGGGCAGAGGGGTCCATCAACTCGGCTCTCACCTGGATCTCCTCCCGTGCTATCTGCCCAAGCCCCCGCTGCCCCCAGATGCAACAAACATAGAATCTCCCTCATCCTCACCTTCCTCCCCACCCCCCTCACCAGTCTCTGCATCCAACACATCATCTGCTGGAATTTCCAGCACTTACTGAAGGACCCTACTACCAGACCCATTTTTCCTTCTCCTTCCTTAGGGACCGCTGCCTCCATGATTCCCTCATGCACTCTTCCCTTTCCAAATATCGCGCCCCCCAGCCCTGGCCCCGGCACCTTCCCATGTGACCAGAGGAGGTGCAACATCTGCACCCACACCTCTTCCCTCACCACCTTCCAGAGCCTCAAACAGGCCTTTCAAGTGAAGTTACACTTCAAATATATATCCGCCGGACTGATTTACTGCATCTGATCCCCAGTTAATGGTTTCTCTACATCAGAGAGAGAGTGTCGCAAATTGGGGGATCGCTTCGCTGAGCACCTCCGCTCCCTCCACTACAATAGAGACCTCCCAGTAGTCAACCATTTCAATTCTGAGCCATACTCCTGCGCTCAGATATCTTTCCATGGCGTTGTGTACTATCCCATCCAGACCACCCACAAATTGAAGGAACAGCACCTTATTTTCCGTCTGAACACTCTTCAGCCAGATGGCATGAACATTGACTTCTCTGGTTTCTGCTAACCAGCTCATATTTTCTTTCCCTCTCCCCCTTTCCAGTTTTTCCAGTTCTCATCCATCCCTTCCCCCTTTCCCACCCAGCCATCCCTCCTCCCCCTGATCACTCCTGTCTGCTCCCTCCATTCTCCACCTCCTGCTTTTGCATCCCCCTTCCTTCCCCCACCCTTTTGTTCGGACGCCTGTCAACATTCTTCAACACCTTGATGAAGGGCTCAAGCCTGAAATGTCAGTTCTGTATTTTTACCTTTGCCACATAAAGGATACTGTTTGACCTGCTGAGTTTCTCCGACATTTCATGTTTTTACTTTTTCAGTCATCACCCTTTTTAATCATCCCCTCTGTTTTGCATGGTTACTGATGTTGAACATGTGTCAGCCTTCTGTAGGGTTTACCCAATGAAAGCAATGGCTCATATTGAGTCCCTGGACCCAACCTGAGATCCTGCGCAGAACAACTGACAAACGTATTCGCAGGTATCATTAATCTCTCCCTGCAACAGCACACTTGTTTTGGAAGGCCATCTCTTCATCAGTAATAAAGAAAAAGCAGAATAACAGGACTAAATGACTACTGAACAGTAGCTCTGACATCCACCATTATGAAGTGCTTTGAGATGTTGGTCATGCCTCACGTCCACTCTCATCTCCTGGCAGTAGACTTCATCACTCAACCATGCATATCAGACTGCTATTCGTAGTCTACAGTTCCAGTTTCAATACCATACTCTTTGGGATGGAAGCCACAGTGTCCAGCTCTTCAACTGGATCCTTGACATCCTGCCTAACACATAGCAATCAGTGAAGATGGGCAACAACGTCTCCTCCATGATCCCACTCAACACCGGCGCTCCACAAGAATATGTGTTTAGTCCTCTACAATACTCCTCATTCACCCACAATGGCTGTCAAATGCTGTTCCAACTCCACCTTCAAATATACCCACTGCACCACAGATAGAAGCTGGGCATCAAATAACGATGAGATAGAATTCAGAAAAGAGATTGAAACTCTCGTGGCAAGGTGCCGAGTTAGCAACTTCTTCATGTCAACAAGCTGTAGGGGCTGATCATAGACTCCAGGGGAAAGGTAGAGAGTACATATCCTATCTACATCAATCATGTGGAAAGTATCTGACAACTTTTTGGCAGTAAATATTTTCAATCACGTGAACTGGGCCAGCCATGTTAATTCAATTGACCAGGAGGCACACCAACACCTCCAGTTTCTTAGAAGTTGAAAAAAGTTTGGTGCATCCCCAATGTCCCTCAACAACTTCTAAAAGTGCATCATGGAAAGCATTCCAGAAGATATAAGAGCAGGTGTAGGTCATTCAGTCCCATCCAGTCTTCTCTGCTATTCCATCATGAGCTGATCTATTCTCCCATTTTCACCCACTCCTCTGCCTTCTCCCCAGAATCTTTGATATCCCAACAGTTTAGATATCGATTGATCTCTGACTTCAATGCACCCTACAACCTGGTCTCCACAGCTACCCATGGTTCAGAGGCTCACTACTTTGTGGCTAAAAAAAAATCATCCATATCTCAGTTTTAAATGGGATCCCTTCAATCCTGAAGGAGTGCCCCCTTGACCTAGACTCCCCTACCATGGGAAACACTTTGCCATATCTACTCTGTACAGGCTTTTCAACATTCAAAGCGCTTCTATGAGATTCCCCCCCACCCCCTCATTCTTCTGAACTCTAAGGAGTGCTGTCCAAGAGCCATCAAAATGTTCCTTAAATGCTATTCCCCTTGATCCAGGAATCATTCTTGTGAATCTTCTCCGAACCCTCTCCAATGCCAGCACATCCTTTCTTAAATAAGGAACCCCAAACTTTAACCTTTTGAGTATTGGTTTTCTTGTCTCCCATTCTTTCATTCAGAGGCTACCGGCTTTTTCCATACCTTGAATAAGGATTCAGGCCCTTCTATAGACACTGTGGGACCTGCTAAGTGCCTCCATCAGTTCTGTGTTTTCATTATCAGCCCAAAACAGTACCACAAACTCAATGTGAGAACTCATCATATCCCTTAGAAAGCCCCAACATGACATCCCTGCTCTTGTATCCTATTCCTCTAGATATGAATGCCAATGTTGCATTCCCATTCGTCACCACAGACTCAACTTAATTTTTCAATTTTAATTCAGACAGAGTTACAGGCCATTTCAGCCAACGAGCCCGTGCCACCCTACTACACCCAATTAACCTACAACCTCTGGTGTGTTTCAAATGTCATATTACCAATGATATATTACACCACAGTACAGGCCCTTCAACCCACGATGTTCTGCCAACCTATGTAATCATAGTTCAAACCAATCTAAACCTTCCCTACTTCACACCCATAACCCTCTATTTTTCTGACATCTATCTCAGAGCCTTTTAAATGCTCCTATTGTACCAGCCTTCAGCATCACCCCCAGCCATGAATTTCAGGCCCCCACCACTCTGTGTAAAAAAAATTACCAACGACATCTCTGTGGTGCACTGTTAGCCAGAATCAGACACACACAAGGTAAAGACTGTACAACAGGCTTTAATCCACAAAGACTTCCACAGCTGAGCTGCTGGCAGGTTTAGAGAGGCACACTTTTGCAAAGTGGCCTTTCTTGCCGCATCGGGAACAATACTGGTTCCTACCTGGGCAGTTTTGGCACGATCGTTGATCTGACCCACACCTGGATCCACAGTACTTACAGGGGTGCTGGGCGCCTACCGCAATGACATTCTCCTCCCCAGCTCGGTTTGGGGCTGCAGCTGCAGTGTGAGAAGCCCATGAGGGAGCCTGGGAGAACATGGAATCGAAGGCTTTGACGAGCAGGGCTGTTGCTTCCAGGGTTTGGACCACTTCCACTGTCCTGGTTAGGGCATAGATGTTGTCTTCCAGCAGCTTCTGCCGGATGGCCCTCGAGCGTAGCCCTCGGATGAAGGCGTCCTGGATCAGCCTCTCGACTTCCTCTACACCTACCCCAGGTTCAGCCAGACACGGTCGGGCCAACTCTCGCAAGTGCCCCAGGTAAGACTCAGCCATCTCCCTGTGTTGCTGGGTTCGGGTGTTGAGGAGGTACCTTGCGCAGACCACATTCATGGCTTGTACAAGTTCTTGAGACTGTCCATTGCACTCTTGTATGTGGTGCAGCCTTTGGTTACCTGGAAGGCACAGGGACACAGCTTTGACCGGAGTAGGACCAACTTCTTCCGATTGGAGTCCAGGATGTCGCCCTCGTGTCCCTCAATGATTGCCTCGACCACGTGCTGCCAGATCTCGAAGTGTGTCTGGGCTTCTGGGTGGCATGGGTCGTCTTTGAGGCTCCCTGCGCACAGGAGTTTTTCCATGGCTGCCGTGGGAAAATTTTGTGGATTAAATTGTGGTGATCTGTTAGACAGAATCAGACACACACAAGGTAAAGACTGTTCAACAGGGACAAAGACTTCCACAGAGCCAGGCTGGCTGTGGCTGCAGCAACTCTGAGTGAGGCCTCGGGAGGCCGGCGCAGGCTTATACTCCGGAGGGTGATTGACACCCGACCGGGTGGGGCTTGATCCCTTCAGGCCGACTGATTGACAGCCGGCCATGTGTTGTCCTGTCCCCTTACACTTCGGCAGGTACAGAGGTTGCCCCCTGCAGTAGGCCGGTGGGGTACCACCACAATCTCCCCTAAACATTCCTCCACTCACCTTAACCAGATATTCTCTGGAATTTGCTACTGTCGGCCCTGAATAAAGGTGTTGGTTATCCCCCATATCCAAGTTTCACATAATATTGTATGCCTCTATTAAGTCAGCTCTCATTCCTCATTCCTCCATAAGGAAAAGCCTGAGATCTGTCAACCTTGCTTTATGTGACATGTTCTTCAAACCAGGCAAAATATCCTTGTAACTCTTCACTGTACCAACTCCTGTAACAACCAGAACTGAACGCCTTAGCAGAGCGACCTGGATTATCTTCATATCCATTTTCTTATAGACATTCTTTCTGCTCCTTTCACCCTTTGCCTTTCTGCAACATAAAATTTGTTTTTACATGGAGTCACAGGGTACTACAGCAGGGAAACAGGCTCTTCCGATCAATGTGCCGATCCCAACCAGGATGGTTACCCAAGTTAGTCAGCTTTGCCCATGGTTGCTATATGCGTCTTAACCTCTCTGACTCATGTACATGTCTAAATTAAACCTTGGAACAGTGGTTCTCAACCCTTTTCTTTCCACTCACATCTTTTCTTTGGCTTGGCTTCGCAGACGAAGATTAATGGAGAGCTAATGTCCACGTCAGCTGCAGGCTCGTTTGTGGCTGACAAGTCCGATGTGGGACAGGCAGACATGGCTGCAACGGTTGCAAGGGAAAATTGGTGGGTTGGGGTTGGGTGTTGGGTTTTTCCTCCTTTGTCTTTTGACAGTGAGGGGGCTCTGCGGTCTTCTTCAAAGGACGTTGCTGCCCGCCGAACTGTGAGATGCACGGTTTGAGGCGATATCAGCCCACTGGCAGTGTTCAATGTGGCAGGCACCAAGAGATTTCTTTAGGCAGTCCTTGTACCTCTACGGTGCCCAGTGGAGAGCTCGTCATATAACACGATCTTGGGAAGGCGATGGTCCTCCATTCTGGAGACGTGACCTACCCAGCGCAGTTGGATCTTCAGCAGCTTAAGGTGGGATGTGGGTATGAATGGAAGATTGAGAATCACTGCTATATACCCAATTTGCTTGAGAAAAAATGTCATTGGCCCATTTCTTGTGAAATCTGAAACCGTGCACATAACGAGTCAATTACGAATGATTAAAACAGTGATTTTCTATGGCGATACAACCACTGCACTGCCTGCACTCCTACCAGCCTACTGCAGAGGGCAACCTCTGTACCTGCAGGTAAGCTGGTCCCACCTGCCAGCTGTCAATCACCGGCACATATAAAGATTCAAGCCAGCCCCTTCGGAGACAGTCAGACACGTGGAGCCATCAAAGATACTGAGACTGTTGGCTGTGTACAAGTTTAAGCTCATTAAAGCCTGTTGCACAGTCTATGGACTTTGCGACAGAATTATTCACACAGCCGCGATCACATTTTCAAAACTATTATTTTCCACCCACATACCACCTTAAGCAATCCCTTACTAATCACAGAGCATCTCTGGCATAGGGAATAATTAAAGTGGGACATGAGTGGAAAGAGAAAGGTTGAGAACCACTGCTTTAGAACTCTACTCACTTCCATCTGGCAACTCATTCCACATACTCATCATCCTGTGAGAAAATGATGCCCTAAAATCTTTCCCTTTTCTCCTTAAAATTATTCCCTCTAGTTTTAGTTTTCCCCTTCCCTGGGAAATAGCTGGCGACCATGCTCTATGATTTTGTATACCTGCATAGTGTCAACCTCCGCCTCCAATCCTACCATCATTGTTCCAGGGTATGGTAGCTGCAAAGCATTGGACCAGGGGTCTCCCTTTTTTGGGAGATTCACCGCAGCATTGCTTAAATAGGGCTCAAAGAATTATAGAGGACCATTTCCATCCAGCACACTGTATCTTTAACCCACTGCTATCAGGAAGGAAATATGGGAAGCATCAGGCAGCACAGGGTTTGGAATCCCAACCTGTCTCAGAAGTTTGCACATTCTCCCCCATATCTGCATGGGTTTTCCCGGGGAGCGCCGGTTTCCTCCCACCGTTCAAAACATATTGGGGGTTTCGCTTTACGAAACTAGAGCATTTCTATGAAACCATCCGTTAGCCGAAATGACGTAAAGCAATGACCCCTTCACTAGTATTGGAGGCTATTTTCGTAAAAGCGAGAACCCATTCAAATCCTTTCGCAAAAGCGAAAGGTTTCTTCATAAAAGCGAGTTTTCATAAAGCAAGTATTACCTGTACTTGGTCGACACAGGCTCTTCGGTCGATAAGGCTTGTACCATGCTGTATGTCTAAATTAAGAAAAATTTAAAACCAGAGCTGCCAGACTGGGTAATAGCTTCTTCTTGCAGCCTGTAAGATTAATAAACAGTAGCCTGTAACCGAGTAAATCATCTTAAAATGTTTATGTATATATTTAATTTAAATTCTATCTCAATGTATATTTGTGATTATTATGTACTGTGTATGATGTGCAATGTTGCCAGAGAAAAGCTGTTTCATCAGGTTGTACAAGTACAATCAGATGATAATAAACTTGAACCATTCATCCACTCCTTATAATTCAAGCCATCCAGTTCTGGTAAAATTTCATGAAAACTGTTTTCCCTTTTCTAATGAAAGGTCATCAACTGAAATGTTGTCTCTGGAGATTTTGATTGCTTTTTAATTTACAAGCTCAGCTCACACTACTGACCCACGACTGCATCGTCAGATCTGGCTCCAGCAGTGTCACCCAGTTTGCAGATGACACAACCGTAGGTGGCCTCCTCAGTGACAACGATGGGTCGCGCTACGGAGAGGAGGTGGAAAATCTCATGGTATGGAGCAAGAGGAAAAACCTGTGTCTAGACAGCACGGTTTGCGCAAGGCTGTGGCAGTGCCAATGACCAGGGTTCGAATCCAGCACTGTCTGTAAGGAGTTTGTACGTTCTCCCCATTTCCTCCAGCTACTCCTCCCACACTTGTAGGTTAATTAGGTGCATTTGGGAGGCACAGGTTATGGGTCGAAAGGGCATTTTACAGTGTAGTATGTATAAAATTAAATTTAAACATGAACAAGACAAAGGAGATTATCGTGGAGTCTAGGAGGACCAGGTACAACCACCCTCCATGGCTAAGATCCTTGGAGTTCACTAATCTAGGTACCTACCATGGACAGACAACATCTCCTCACTTGTCAGGAAGGCACAACAGCAACTGCACTTCCTGAGAACAGTGAAGTGGGCAAGGCTACATGCCACCATTATGTCAACCTTCTAGAGGAGCTCTACCAAGAGCGTCCTGGCCGGCTGCATCATGGTGTGTTACTGTTGCTGCAGAGAAATGGATCAGAGGTCAATCAATAGAAAATAACTGGAGTGTCCCTCCTCCCCTCTCCCATCCCCCACCCCCATTGACATGACCTATCGTTGCCTGAAGAGGGCGGGGAAAATCATTGAGGACCCCTTCCACCCTGCCTGCAGCATCTTTCAGCTACTCCCATTTGGAGAGAGGATCAGATCCAGCACCACCAGGCTGAGGAACAGCTTCTTACCACGGGCCGTGAGAATGCTGAACGACCAACGGAACCGCTCACACTAACCATCTCATATTGATGAAACAACATTTATTTGTGTAGGTAAAATACTTGTCCTGTATACGTATACATCGAAGTACTTGAGCTGGCAGAGTCCACAAGCATCGAATCCACGCTGCTGAAGACCCAACTGCGCTGGGTGGGTCACGTCTCCAGAATGGAGGACCATCGCCTTCCCAAGATCGTGTTCTATGGCGAGCTCTCCACTGGCCACCGAGACAGAGGTGCACCAAAGAAGAGGTACAAGGACTGCTTAAAGAAATCTATTGGTGCCTGCCACATTGTCCACCGCCAGTGGGCTGATATCACCTCCAACCGTGCATCTTGGCACCTCACAGGTTGGCGGGCAGCAACCTCCTTTGAAGAAGACCGCGCAGAGCCCACCTCACTGACAAAAGACAAAGGAGGAAAAACCCAACAACCAACCCCAACCAACCAATTTTCCCTTGCAACCGCTGCAACAGTGCCTGCCTATCCCGCATCGGACTTGTCAGTCACCAACGAGCCTGCAGCAGACGTGGACATTACCCCTCCATAAATCTTCATCCGCGAAACCAAGCCAAAGAATATATGTATTGTTTGTCTGCCTATGTGTTATGTCTGGATATGCGTCTAAATGTTTTGCACCTAGGAATGGAGAACACTGTTCTGTTGGCTTGCACTTGCCGCAATTGGACGACAAATAAACTTGCCTGAACCTTAGGCTAAAAGTGGTTAAGAGTGCCCCGGGGGGTGGGGGTGGTGAAGCATATTTAAGAATGTTCCCATTACCCTCCCTTTGGTGCTCCATCTAACTGGTGAAAAGGATAGATTAAAATTGAGACACATTGGAGTTTCAGGGGTCACACTCGATATTTTAACAGGGAGGGTTAAAATTGAGTCTCAACAGTTATGGTTTCCACAGAAGCAGACTACAATGAAGGGAGATAACACAGCGAAGATAGCAGAATGTGACTTTCAGTTGGCATCCTTCCCTTTGTGAAGAGACAAAGGGAATTAAGCTGCAAAAGATAAAATATGTGAAAAATCCCATAAAAATAGGGTATAATTGTAAAAGCTGCAGTATTATAACTTCTGTTGCTATAGTAACAATCGGCAACTTTTGTAATATATAGCAATTTTGTAAAGGGAGCATAAATGACTTATTCAACCATTTTTCCAGCTTTTTTTTTAGACTTTTGATGAATTCCATGAACAAATGCAGCAGCATTGAGAGTTGGGCTTTGAAAGTCTCAAATTTGGAAGGGAAGAAAGGAATGTCCCCTTTTCAAAATCATCTTATACGTGGAAAGGTGCCAACTTTAATCCTCTCATTATAGAAAGCCAAAGCATTAGGGAGATATATTTCTGTGCAAGTTCTACTGGAGACTATAGATTGGGACCTGGATAATGGACGTTAATTAAGAAACCCAGAACATTTTGTAGGAAATGGTTACTAAGTCGAACTATGAACTAATGAAATGTCTCTAACTTTAATTAAAATGATCCTGGTCCTTCTACAGAATGAAATGCAATCTAATTAAAAGATCCAGTTTAAGGGTGTGTTTAACTAGGTGACAGATGGGAGGTTTAATGTCACAGTTCAAGGAATGAGGATTAAGAGGAGGAGAAATACCTTTCTTGGAATTCTCTTCATCAGAGATCTGTGAAATTAAGTTTCATTGATTTCAAGTCAGATTTTATTGTCATCTGATTGCTCAGGTACAACCAGATGAAACCTCATTCTCCGGTCCTCGGTGCAAAACAAACAGACACACAACCAGATATAACACATATATAGACAATCGATAGATATGCAGGACAAGTATTGCATCTCTCTTTGGGTCTCCAAAGTGGTCAATATCGACCGCTGGGGGCCAATGGGACAATCCAATGGGTCGATAAATGCCAGGGGTTGAAAGGGAGGGTCGATAAAAGGTCAGGGGGGGGGGTCAATTGAACCTTTATGGTTGAGAGCAGAGCAGAAGCGTGTCTATGGAAAATGGAACCTACAGCAGGACTGGCCAACCTCTCGCGAGAGCTGGCCGCCATGTTGTATTTGACTTCAGCCTCTTAATAAGTAGAGAGTGAACGACTGATGGAGCAGAGAAGAAGGAGCCATGTGTCCAAAGCCACTGCCGCCTCTCCCTGTCCAATGTCGCCATTCCCCCCATCCAGCATTGCCAACACTCCCATCCCCTGTTCAGTGCTACCACCACTCCCCCTCCATGTCCAGTGCTGCCAAATGCCCCAAGAATTCCATGCCATGGGGTCCGGGGCCGGTGAGGGATCAAGGATTCCATGAAGGGGTTGATGCTCTAAAAAGTTTGGAAACCCCTGATCTATACAAATAAATGATTAAATACTGTTTCGTACATATGAGAGTGTGAGTAGATTTCCATTACAGCCCTTTGAGTTGATACCACCATTCATATGATCATGGGTTATCTTGTGATCTCAGTGCCCTATCCCTGATTTCTTTCAATTCCCCTTCATCTCTTAAGCCATAAGGGCTATGATTGCCTCCTTTTGGAATATATCTATCTAAATGGCATCAGATACTTTCCGTGGCAGGGAGTTCCACAAGGTCACCACACTGATTGACGAAGTTTTCTTCATCTCACTCTTAAATAGCTTCCCATATTTTCTTAGGCTGTGACCCCTTGTTCTGGATTTCACCAACATCAGGAGAATTCTTCGGTGGGTAAAACAGGAAAGTCTGCAGACACTGTGATTGCTGGAGGAACTCAGCAGGTCTTGCAGCATCCATAGGAGGTAAACGTACATAACCAGATCCAAAACATCAGTAATATGCAAGTCTTTATCTCCTACCCCACAACAATCAAATCCTTCCCTCCCTCAAACCCATCAGCCTCTACTTTTCTTCCATTTATGTCCGAGTCTAAGAGTCTTTCGAATGTCTCCATTGTATGAGCCTTCATCACCAACCCAGCATCCATTCCAGACACCCACCATCCTGAGTAAATAAAATGTACCTCTGACATCTCCCCTAATCTTTCCTCCTCTCACTTTAAACAGTTGTCCTCTATTGCTTTGCTGTTATCACCAGGGGTGGGGTGGGGGGGGGGGGGGAAACAGATGCTGACTTTTCACCCTGTCTAAGCCCTAGTCCTGTAGCATTATGGGACAACGTAACAGCATAGTGAGTGGAACTCCCATTTCACAGCTTCAGCAACTTGGGTTCAATCATGACCTCCCTTGGAGTCGCACATCACAGACAGGGCCTTCATCCCAACCTGTTTTTGCACACTAAGTTGGCATTTGAGGCTAGTCCCAATTTTCCTTTAGTCCCAATTTTCCTTTATTTAATCCACATCCTTGGAAACCCTTCCCATTTTTCAATCTGTCCCAATATCTTTAGAACATCAGAATTGCACCTCTTTCCACTCTTTCCTCTGGCAGCTCCATCCAGATACTGACAAGCCTCTGAGAGAGGCAAAGAGTCCCTCAGATTCTTCCTAAATCTCTTCGCTCTCACCATAAACCTATGCCCTCTGGTTCTAGAATTACCATAGGTGCTGTGTGGTTAGTAAGGGATTATTTAAGGTGCTCTGGCTTCTCCTCCAGGAAAAACAAGGACTGGTTCGACAAAAACAACCAGGAAATCCAGGAGCTGCTGGCAAAAAAGCAAGCTGCCCACCAGGCTCACCTTGCAAAGCCGTCCTGGCCAAGAAGAAATGAGCCTTCTGTCGCGCATGCAGCCATCTTCAGCGCAAACTCCAAGAGATCCAAAATAAGTGGTGGACTAGCCTGACCAAACAAACCCAGCTCAGCGCGGACATTGGCGACTTCAGAGGTTTTTATGAGGCTCTAAAGGCTGTGCACAGCCCCTCACCCCAAGTCCAAAGCCCGCTGCACAGCTCAGATGGCAAAGTCCTCCTCAGCGACAAGATCTCCATCCTCAATCGATGGTCAGAACACTTCCAATCTCTTTTCAGTGCCAACCGCTCAGTCCAAGAATCCGCCCTGCTCCAGCTCCCTCAACAGCCCTTGAGTCTAGAGCTGGATGAGGTCCTTACCCGGGAAGAGACATATAAGGCAATTGAAGAACTGAAAAGTGGCAAAGCAGCAGGTATGGATGGAATCCCCCCCAGAGGTCTGGAAGGCTGGCGGCAAAACTCTGCATACCAAACTGCATGAGTTTTTCAAGCTCTGCTGGGACCAAGGAAAGCTGCCTCAGGACCTTTGTGATGCCATCATCATCACCCTGTACAAAAACAAAGGCGAGAAATCAGACTGCTCAAACTACAGGGGAATCACGCTGCTCTCCATTGCAGGCAAATTCTTCGCTAGGATTCTCCTTAATAGACTAATACCTAGTGTCACCGAAAATATCCTCCCAGAATCACAGTGTGGCTTTCACGCAAACAGAGGAACTACTGACGTGATCTTTGCCCTCAGATAGCTCCAAGAAAAGTGCAGAGAACAAAACAAAGGACTCTACATCACCTTTGTTGACCTCACCAAAGCCTTTGACACCGTGAGTAGGAAAGGGTATTGGCAAATACTAGAGCGCATCGGATGCCCCCCAAAGTTCCTCAACATAATTATCCAAATGCATGAAAACCAACAAGGTCGGGTCAGATACAGCAATGAGCTCTCTGAACCCTTCTCTATTAACAATTGCGTGAAGCAAGGCTGTGTTCTCGCACCAACCCTCTTTTCAATCTTCTTCAGCATGATGCTGAACCAAGCTATGAAAGACCTCAACAATGAAGATGGTGTTTACATCCGGTACCGCACGGATGGCAGTCTCTTCAATCTGAGACGCCTGGAAGCTCACACCAAGACACAAGAGCAATTTGTCCGTGAACTACTCTTTGCAGACGATGCCGCTTTAGTTGCCTATTCAGAACCAACTCTCCAGCGCATGACGTCCTGTTTTGCGGTAACTGCCAAAATGTTTGACCTGGAAGTCAGCCTGAAGAAAACTGAGGTCCTCCATCAGCCAGCTCCCCACCATGACTACCAGCCCCCCACCCCCCACATCTCCATTGGGCACACAAAACTCAAAATGGTCAACCAGTTTACCTACCTCGGCTGCACCATTTCATCTGATGCAAGGATTGACAACAAGATAGTCAACAGGCTCGCCAATTCAAATAGCGTCTTTGGAAGACTATACAAAAAAGTCTGGAAAAACAACCACCTGAAGAAACACACAAAGATCAGCGTGTACAGAGCTGTTGTCATACCCACGCTCCTGATCGGCTCCAAATCATGGGTCCTCTACCGGCATCACCTACGGCTCCTAGAACGGTTCCATCAGTGCTGTCTGCGCTCCATCCTCAACATTCATTGGAGTGACTTCATCACCAACATCGAAGTATTCGAGCTGGCAGAATCTGCAAGCATCAAATCCACGCTGCTGAAGACCCAACTGCGCTGGGTGGGTCACGTCTCCAGAATGGAGGACCATTGCCTTCTCAAGATCGTGCTATATGGCGAGCTCTCCACTGGCCACCGAGACAGAGGTGCACCAAAGAAGAGGTACAAGGACTGCTTAAAGAAATCTCTTGGTGCCTGCCACATTGTCCACCGTCAGTGGGCTGATCTCACCTCCAACCATGCATCTTGGCACCTCACAGTTCGGCGGGCAGCAACCTCCTTTGAAGAAGACCGCAGAGCCCATCTCACTGACAAAAGACAAAGGAGGAAAAACCCAACACCCAACCTCAACCAACCAATTTTCTCTTGCAACCGTTGCAACCGTGCCTGCCTGTCCCGCATCGTTCTTGTCAGTCACCAACGAGCCTACAGCAAACGTGGACATACCCCTCCATAAATCTTCATCCGCGAAGCCAAGCCAAAGAGAGAAAGAAAGAAGAGAAAGTGATTTAAGGTGGTATGTGAGTGGAAATATAAAGATTGAGAACCATTGATCTGGGGCAGCCATTCTCAATGGGAGCACTGGAAGCCGTGGCACTTGTAAGTAAAACCCTTGCTTTCTTTTCACCTCAGGCAACATAAATATTTGTTATGTACAGTAAAATCTCTGATATCTGGAACCAATGCGACTTGAGGGTGCTGGTTGCTTGAATTCTGAATAACGTGGAATCTACTATAATCAGTAGAAGTATTGAAGAAAGCAAAACTTCACTGCTTCACAGGGAAGTTTGGGGGGTGGGGGGGGGAGGCCATCAAATTTGATCAGAACCTAAAGGGGACATAGCCAAAAATTAAGATTGAGAAAGGCTGCTTGAGGGAACAAAGCCCCAGCCTATCCATCTTCTTCCTCAGCCAGGAAAATTGGGACTAGCCACAAATGCCAACTTAGTGTGCAAGAACAGGTTGGGATGAAGGCCCTGTCTGGGATGGTTCTGGGTGGGGAAAACACCTGTTGAAATCCTCCATAAAATTGGTTTTGAAGAACTTTGAAGAGGATAGAGGATGTGATGCACCCTGAAGTAAGAAATAATGTTGCCTATTAACCCTCAGCTCCCAACATTTCACTGCAGAGAATTCAAGATTCAATTTATTTTCATGGCAATAAAACAGTGGTCATATTACATGAAATTTCTTTTTGCCTGCTCGAAGCAGACAGATTGACAACCAGCTGGAATTGCTTAAGAGCCTCTTAGAGTCGGACGTACAGTCAGAGAGAGAGAAGCAAAAAGAGTCCCCCCAGAATCACCGAGTGTCTGTCGTTTCACCTCCAGCACTTCCCCAGACCCGCAGCCACACATGAATCCAGTCCAAACCATCGGTGATCCGAGCTCCAGAACCGAACCTCCGGCTTGGTCAGGAATCCTTCAGCACCCTCGGCACCCCCATGCACCCCAGTTCCGATACGTGCATCCCTACCGCCGAGCCAGTCTTCAACAGTCCGCAGCTCGGCGGGTTCCTTGCCTCGAGTCACCAGCAGCCCCCCCACTGGTCCGTCCCCATCGTCTCCTCCGCTTTTTCTTCTCAGATGGAGTGGATCTGCCCGTCCTCTGGGGCCCTGCTCCAGTCCCTATGCTTTCCCGGAGTCGGCAGCCCCTCATGGCTGATGACAATTAATAGGTTCTGCCATCTTGGGCATAGACCCCCACAGTCGCAGGATTTCAACTAAAACCACTATCGGCTCCATCAACAGGCCATTCAAAGCCCGTGCAGAGCTGAAGGCAGTCGATTGGGCAGCTGGACCCCGCGGGAGCACTGCATCTGTGTTTCCCTATCCCCGCAGGTCCACACCAGCGGCAGCACAGCCGTTACAGCGGCTCCAACAGCGCCACCATCTTCCCTTCGATCAAAGGATGTTCCCAGGAATGGAGGATTTAATATACAAGTAGGCAGGGACTTTTCATTCCTGGACCATAAGAGGCTTTGGGGCAATCTTATAAAGGCATATAGGGCGACACGGTTGTGGTAGTGGTTAACAGAATGCCTTTCAGCTCCAGTGATTGGGACCGGACTTGGGTTTGATTCCCACGCTATCTGCAAGGAGTTTGAACATTCTCCCCGCGTCTCCGTGTATTTTCTCCAAGGGCCACAATTTCCTCCCACCCTTCATGGTGTCTAAAAGGGACGGCATGGACTCATAGGCCAAATAGGCCCTGTCACAGTGCTGCATGTCTAATTTAATAATTTAAATTAAGGGGTCAGGATGCTGGAAGAGGATGGGAAATGAACAAAAACGAAACAGTAAAAAAAAACAAGGGCGACAGGCGAGTGTGCGGGGATGAATGGCGGCGTATGCAAAATCATTCAAGCCCCCCTTATCACTCTGTGAAGAGCATCTTCCAGCTGCTCCGCACGGTCAGTGAGAACAATGACCGATGAAAGGAACTGCTCACTCTAACCCTCTGACACTAAATAATAATTAGTTATTCATTTGTATATATCAGTGGTTTTCAAACTGCCCCCCTAAACTCACATCCCACCTTAAGCAATCCCTGTGCCATCGGTGCTCTGCGATTAATAAGGGATTGCTTAAGGTGGGATGTGAGTGGGGAGGGAAGGTTGAGAATCACTGCTCTCGACCCAATTGCCACTGAAATATTTTGCTTGAGAAAAATTGTCACTGGCCCATTTCCTTTGGAGTTCTGAAATCATGCACATAACGAGTCAACGAGAGGTGAATCAAACAGTGGTTTTCAAACTTTTTCTTTCCACTCACATCCCACCTTAAGCAACCCATTACAAATCACAGAGCACTGATGGCAGAGGGATTACTTAAGGTGGAATGTGAGATTAGGGGGCAGTTTGAAAACCACTGGTATATGTGAATACTTATCTGGCATATGTACTGTTTGTCTATATGTGTTATATCTGCTTATGTGTCTGCATGCTTTGCACTGAGAACCAGGGAATGCTGTCTCGTTGGGTTGATTTTTCTGCAATCAGATGATGATAAAATTGATTTGGAACATTTAAGTGTTTATACCATGGGGTTGCATGCTACCCAAGTCCTGTCCTTCTAAACAGTATTTTGCCTCGCTCGATGATAGAGAGGTCAGTGTAGGTAAGGGTAGGGGAGTTAAATGACTGGAAGGGCAAGATGGATTTTGAGGACATAGCGCAGGTGCTCCATAAAATGGCCGCCTTTCCCTCACCTGGCTCCACTTTAGGCCTGCCAGCCTCCTGCGTCATTCTCATCTGGTCCCACCTGCCTGTCTTGTTCCACCTACCACCTTAATTTACTGGTATTCTTACCTCTTCCCTCGCGGCCCTGAGGTGCAGTCTCAACTCACAACGCCTATCTCTACCTCTCCTTCCGAGCGCTTCAACCGGTCAGTCGAAGTGTAATGGGTGGCACCTTTACTTTAATTGGTTATCAAAATGCTATTACTGCACCAGCAATGTCTATAAGGATTTGTCCTTTCTCTCTGCGCGATTTCCTCTGGGTGCTCCGGTTTCCTTCCACACTCTGAACCCGTACGAGGTTTGTAGTTTAATTGGTGTATTTGGTTGGCAAGGGACAGAAAGACCATGCTGCATTATTAATTTAAATTAAAAGTTTGAACGATTAGCCTAGAAGTAGCACATTTAGTAAAGCGTGTTCACACCCAGTGCTATCTGGAAGTAGTTTGTACATTCTCCCTGTGTTTGTATAGGTTTCCAGTTTCCTCCCATCCTTCAAAACATACAGCAGTAGGTGATATTGGGCGGCATGGGCTTGTGGGCTGGAAGGCTCTGTTACCATGGTGTACGTCTAAATTTAAAAAACAATTGAAGCAGTGTGATTCGAGAGAGGCTCAGCAGGCCAAGCAGTATCCATGGGGAGAAATATTCAACCAAATGTTTCGGGTCAGGATCCTTTTGTCTTGATAGAGGGTCCCAACATGAGACCTGAATGTTTTTTTAGATAGAATGTGTGTGATTCTACCGGTCTGCAGAATGTTGGAGGTCTCAGCACTGGTCGTTTGGAAACGAGCGATCAAATCTCGAGATCACCGTTTCCTTATAGGCATTTAGACAGCGCTCCGGAAGTGTGGTAAATAAAGAGGCGGGACTTGCAACATGCGTCACACCGACACCTGCTGTTCATTAGCCCGTTGTTCACGAAATGCCTGCAGTTCACTTTAGACTGAAGACATTCTGGGAAATTTACAAAGGGTCTAGGAAGTAAAATATCAGAATGGGAATGGCCCCCTCAAATCCCATCCCAACCCTTTTATGCAGCATGTGTTCCAGGACAATGGCAATAATTTTCTGGAATGCAGTGGCTGTGAGAAAAACATATTGGACTGACTGTTTCTTTCCATGAATACGGCTTGATCCGTTGGCTCCTGCTTCTCCTTGTTTGCTCATAGTTCAAAGTTCAAAGCTATTATAGACGCACTTTGTTCCCTGCACCAAAGATCTTTGTCCCGTCCCGGACCTGTGCAAACAACAGTTTCAATCAGCCCTTTCCATGTATTTCAATTATTTTTTTTGATACAATTTTAATATTTGACTTCTTTCATTATTTGATTAGAGTTGACTTGGGAAAACACAATTTCAGCGAAGTTAAGCAAGAAAATCTGCAGATGCTGGAGAAACTCAGCAGATCACGCAGCATTTACTGGACATAAAGGATGCCAAACATTTCAGGCTCTCCTCTCCTC
This sequence comes from Narcine bancroftii, assembly GCF_036971445.1. Taxonomy (NCBI): domain Eukaryota; kingdom Metazoa; phylum Chordata; class Chondrichthyes; order Torpediniformes; family Narcinidae; genus Narcine; species Narcine bancroftii. The sequence continues at coordinate 204,473,281 of NC_091475.1, forward strand.
CTCCTCCAAATATTTTTATTCAAACATCTGATGCCTGAGGAAGGGCCCAGGCCCGACGCAGTGGCTACCCTTTACTCCCTAAGGCATTGCATGACTTGATGAGTTTCTCCAGTATGTTTGTGCACTGTATCTACATGACTACTGCATGATTACAGAGGAGTGAAACACAGAGGTAAAAACACAGAAATGTTGGAGCAACTCAGCAGGTCCCACCATTGGAGATACAGGTATATTACCGATGATTTGGGTCTGAGCCCTTCCTTAAGATATGTGCAGGCACTTTGATTAAAAGACTGGTGAGAAGGGAAGAATTGGAGAGGGAGGAGTACAGATCAACAGACAAAAGGTGTTTGTTAATTGGATAAGAGGACCGAGAGGAAAGGTGAGATTTAATTGGGGGAGGGATGTTGCTTTTGGCTCTATGAGAGGAGACAGAAGGAAAAGGGAAGACAGAGAGAGAGAGAGAGAGAGAGAGAGAGAGAGAGAGAGAGAGAGAGAGAGAGAGAGAGAGAGAGAGAGAGAGAGAGAGGAAAGGAGACATAAGGCCCTTTCAGATAGGGCAAAAATCCAAATGTAAAGGCGGAGAACCTCCGCCAAAACTCATAACCACGTACCTCTCTGAATGTATGGTGGCTGTCTCCAAGCTGCAATACCCAACCCAACCCCTCTTGGAGAGGGATAATCGGTGGAGCACAGTACTGGGCAGGGGCGGTCGGTGGGGGACATCATGGGCAGGGCAGTCAGCGGGGCAGGGGATGTCTGCGGGGGCTGTAGGGGCAGGGGCGGCCGGTAGGGTGGGGGGGTTCTGCAGGGGCCACTTGGGCAGGGGCGGCCGGCGGGGGGCCGTCAGGGCAGGGACGGCCAGTAGGGGGCTATCAGGGCAGGGGCGGTCAGGGGACAGTCCCGCCGAGTGCTCCGGCACCTCGCTGGGAATTTCGTTCTTCGAGGCCGCTCTCTGCGACTCAAAACGCGGCAGAGCAAAACACAGAACAGTTCCAGCTGCGTGGAGGATTATGGGATTATGGGTAGGGAAAACGACCATTGTTACGCTGCATACTTACGACGGGTGGATCGATGGCACAAGTCGCCCTGTCTCCGTCGGATCCAGAGGGCACTCCAAGGAATGGTCAAGCCTTTTAGGGCTGCTGTCTGAAAGGTAAGTTTTTAGTTTTTCATCTGCTCCTCAAGGCAGAGGTCTGACATGAAATGGCCTATAGGGAAAGACGGGGGGTAGGTAGCTAATGTAAACTGGAGAAGTCAAAGTTAATGCACAGATGGAATAATTCAAGAGGGGAAACCACATTTCCAATGGAGTGGCATTTCAGATGGGAAAATATTCATTTCCACCACCTTACTTTGAGTTGCTCATTTTATTTTGTTTGTTGTGATGCTTCAGTGCCACAGGTGAAATGCGATTCTATGAACAACCCATCCTTGTAACAGAGCAGGCATTCAGATGAAGTACAATATTTGTTTCATTGTGTTGTCTGAATGGATTTCAAATTAGCAGTGATCCAAGTGTTTAGCATTTCTAAAGAGCCCAGGTATGAATCCAGACCTTTTGAGCTCTTAAATATTAAAAACAAAATACAGGCGTTAGTAAGCTGAAATGAACATAGTGAACTTTAGAAATATTCCACAAATCAGTGGAGGGAGAAACAGTTCACGTTTTGGGTCAAAATCCCATTGTTAGAACTGACCTGAATTTTATTTTACTGTCTCTTACTCTTTCCTCACTCCGGTTGCCCTGATGTGATGAATGATAATTTTTCTCGTTAATTGTTAGGCCCCAAGGGGCAAGTGTTAGCGTTTTGTGAATGGTCAAGGCCGCAGGGGTTCGGAGAAGTTAAACTAGGAAGTTAGTAGATACAGGGGTCGAGGTGTGGGCCCTTTGTCAGGAATGTTCAGAGAAGCAAAGAAATAGTTTATTCTTTTGAGTCACTTGTAAATTTTCAACTTTAAATTTTATTTACTGCTCTGTAGAAGCTGGTTCAAAATTCAATTTATTATCATAATAATAAAACAGTGTTATATTACATAAAATTTCTTTTTGCCTGCTACAAGGCAGACAGATTCGCCACCGGCAGGAATTGCTTAAGCGCCTCCTACAGTCGGAATTACAGTCAGAGAGAGAGAGAGAGAGAAGCAAGAGAGTCCCCCAAGAGTCACCGAATGTCCGCAGATCTTCCTGCAGCCCCCGCAGCTGCACAGAGTCCAGTCCAAGCCACTGGCGACCTGAGCTCCAGATCCGAACCTCCTACAGCGCCTTCGGCGCCTCCTCGCATCCCTGTTCCGATACCTGTTACCCCTCCGGCCAGTTTGAGCCACTCTCCAGCAGTCTGCAGCCCAGCGCCAGTCTCCCGACGGCAGTCTCCAGCAGCCCACAGCTCCCATGGGTTCCTCGCCTCGAGTCGCCGGCAGCCTGCCGCATCCACTGCCCCCCCACCCAGCCGCACTGGTCCATGATCATCCTCTGATACCCTCGAGTTTGCAACCCCTCGTGGCCTGCTGCCAATTAATAGTCGCCACCGTCTCGGGCGCAGACCCGCGGTTGCGGGATTTCAACTAAATCCCCCATCGGCTCCCTCAGCGGGCCATTTGGAGCCCGTTCGGATCCGAGGACCGTTGACTGGGTGGCTGGACCCCATGGGTCCGCATCAGCGGCAGGGCTGCCATTACCCCAGCTCCGACAGTGCTGCTGTACATGCCGCCCAACTACACCCAAATTAACCTACAACCACTTATGTTCTGGAGGGTGGGAGAAAACCGAAGCATCCAGAAGAAACTCACACAGGCACGGGGAGAATGTACAACGTCCTAACAGACAGACTCGAACCTGGGTCACTGGTCCTGTAATAGTGTTGCCCTAAACATGCCACCCAGAATTCTAAAATGTTTATTGCAGAAAATGAAACATTTATGGAAAATTTCCTATTTATGAGCATCTTTGATTATTGTGATGCACCTCAAGGAACTGTTTGTTTTTTCCCATTCGACAGAGATGTATCAGTAATAAAATGGACAAAACCTTGGTTCAGTGGCATTTGGGGTATTATGTGTATTTAGTTGCCACATCACAGAAACGATGTAAAGTTTCCCTTATTGTCACGTAGTACTACATTTTAGAATGTAGCATACACATAATTCTTTAACTTTGTCTACCATAGAGAAGACAGAGATTTGCCACTTTTCCCAGTACCCTCACAGAAATGAGGTCCCGTTGAGGATCGAATTAGCAACCCCTTGGTTTACAAGGCCCAAACTCTAGCCGCTGAGCTATCAGAGCTGATATGGTAGAAATAGAGAGAATGCCTCCGTCCCCGCATGTGGGATAACTGCCTCCTCTCCACCAAGTTGAAGATCCGAGTCTACGAGGCCTGCAGGCTGAGTACTCTTGGTCACACACAGAAAGCAAGAACACCCCCTTAATGAATTCCATTTCCGCTGCCTCAGATCCATCCTAGGCTACTCATGGCGTAACAGAGTCACAAACGTCCAAGTCCTGGAGAAGACTAGAAGTACAGACCTCTATTCAATCATCCTGGTCACATTGTCCGTATGGAGGATGGCCGATTGCCCAAAAATGTCCTCTACGGTGGGCTACCAAATGCTCCCCGCCCTGTTGGCCGCCCACATCTTCACTACAAAGGCTTCATCGAGCACGATCTCCAGTCATTCCATATCAACCATACTGACTGGGGGGGCCTCGCAAAAATCGCACTGCATGGCCTTTTGTGATTTGCTGTGGCACATTACAATGTGTCAACAGCTACAAAAAGTTCTTTAAGGGCAGAAGCTCTACAAGGCAGCGTGTTCATCTTCACTCGCAAATGGATGGGTCATGATGATGTGAGAGAATGCAATTGATATTTGCCAGAATATTGGCAGGAATGAAATGGAATTATTGGCAGAAGTTTGCATTTTTCTCTGGGTTTATTCTTCCTGCAGCCCTGGATGTTGAGGGTTGATGATGTCTTTCTCTTTGGCTTGGCTTCGCGGACGAAGATTTATGGAGGGGGTAAATGTCCACGTCAGCTGCAGGCTCGTTTGTGGCTGACAAGTCCGATGCGGGACAGGCAGACACGGTTGCCGCGGTTGCAAGGGAAAATTGGTTGGGTGTTGGGTTTTTGTAGATGATGATGTAGAGGTTTATAAAATTACGGGGTGCAAAGATAGCACAGATGTCCAAATTATTTTTCTCTTCGGTAAAGTCTAAAACTAAAGGGAATAGGTTCAAGATGAGGGAGGGAAGAAATTTAATTGATATTTGACAAATAAATGTTCACATGGCACCTGATGGTTAAATGGAACCAGAGGAGGTGATAGAGGGAGATCCATTTAACAGATTTCCATCTGTTTGAAGGATATTTGGACAGATATTTAAAAAATAAAGGAGTAAAGAGGTATGGACCTAATGTTAGATAAGATTTATAGTTTGAACGGATAGGTACACATAATTTTGATGGGTATAAATAGTAGGCTTTCCCACTGAGTTTAGAAAAAAAACTAGAGGACATGGGTTCAGGGAGAAAGGGGAAAAGTTTAAAGGGAACATTGGGGAAACTTCACACAGAGGGCGGTGGGAGTGTGGAACACGTTGCCAGCTGAACTTGTGAATGCAGGCTCATTTAAGAACAATATGGACAGGTTCACGGATGGGAGGGACGTGGAACAAAATGATTCAGGTGCAGGTCAGTGGGACCAAGCAGACTAATAGTTCGACGCAGACTAGAAAGGATCGAAGTGTCTGTGCTGCTCTGTTCTCTGGTTCTAAGTTGGGCAATTTTGGAAAGATGTGAATATGATTGAAAGAGCGTTTTCTAGAATGTTATGGGGACTTGAGGAACTTAGTTACAGGGAAACGTTTTACTGGCTAGGACTTCGTTCCCTGGAGTGTCAGAGAATGAGGGAAGATTTGATTGAGCGTACAAAATTATGAGAGGTACGGATAAAGTAGATGCAAGTAAGGTATTTCCACTGAGGTTAGATGAGAGAAGAATGAAAGGTAATGGGCTAAGGGTGGAAGGTCAAATGTTTAGAGGGAAACATTACGACAGTGGTTCTCAACCTTTTTTTTCCACTCACACACCACTTTAAGTAATCCCTATGCCATAGATGCTCTGTATTTAGAAAGGAATTGCTTAAGGTGGTGTGTGAATAGGAAGGAAAGGTTGAGAATCAATTGTTACTGAAATATTTTGCTTGAGAAAAACCGTCATTGTGCTTCCAGCACCTTTGCTCCAGTAAGGCTACCCAGGTGCTACAATTTGAAAGGGGTTTCTCTCTCTCTCTCTCTCTCTCTCTCTCTCTCTCTCTCTCTCTCTCTCTCTCTCTCTCTCTCTCTCTCTCTCTCTTTCTCTCTGTCTCTCTCTCTCTCTCTCTCTCTCTCTCTCTTTCTCTCTGTCTCTCTGTCTCTCTCTCTCTCTCTCTCTCTCTCTCTGTCTCTGTCTCTCTGTCTCTGTCTCTCTCTCTCTGTCTCTCTCTCTCTCTCTCTCTCTCTCTCTCTCTCTCTCTCTCTCTCAGAGAAAAGACTATTCTAGACTATTAGCAATGGGCCAAGTGGCCTCCTGCAGCTCCATATATTTCTGTGATTCTGCAAATTCATCCATGAGAAAGCAACTAAGTGACTTTCACACTTGAGAACTGTTTTTCGGAATGGCTGACCAAAGGCAGCACTAATTGCACCAAAGATTCCTGTCATGCTTCTAAATTCCAACACCTTTCCTCCAGGGCTCTGCCAAGCTCCAGCATTATCCCTTCAATAAATTCGCTCCATTGAAATTGCAGTAAAACCTTTCTCATTTTTACCCTAACCACCGCCTCCCCCCACCCCCCCCACCCCACTTCCCTAAGCTTCACTCCTCCTTATTTGAGCTCCTTATTTGAGAAAAGATGTGCTGGCATTAGAGAGGGTTCAATGAAGGTTTCCTAGAATGAAAGAGTTAGCTAATGAGGAATGATTGTCAGCTCTTGATGAGGTGGAACCTTGTAGAGATATGTTGAATGTTGTAAGGTCTGGACAGAGTAGATGTGGCAAGGATACTTCATATGATAGGTGATTCTAGCACAAAAGGGCATAACTTCGAGGAAAGAAAGGGACTCACTGTTAGACAGAGATGTGGAAACATTTCTGCCATGAGTCTGCAGAACCCGTTTCCACAGTTGTTGAGTGTATTTAAGGCAGAGATTGGCAGGTATTTGTCAGGGCTCCGAGGGTTACAGGGAGAAGGCTGGGGAATGGAACTGAGTGGGAGTAGAGTTGACTCGAAGGGCTGATAAGCCTACTTCACTTCCTATTACTTGCGATCTTGTGAATCTCTCTGCTAAAAGGAAATAAAACAGCATCAGGTGTTAACTCTGTTAAGGCTTCTTTTTTTTAGATCTTGAATCTCTCATTAATTCAAAACATAAGCAATCACAGCATGGAGTGTCTCTCCCTATGACTCCCATTCTACACCTTGGCAGTGTGTCTACACATATCACCTGTAGCCTCTCGACTGCAAGCACGTCCTTTCTGTCGTGTGGAATTTCTGACTTTCACAATATTTTTCCACACTTTTGGCTTTAGGGTTGAGACAAAAAAACTTGTCACAACTGATATCCTTTCCCTGTGGTAGAATAATTAAGGTTGTTACTGGACTGTCATAGAGTTTGAATTCAACTGAGGGAATTAGAGCATTTAAATTAATATGATTAAACAGGTCTCATGGAAAAGGTTAGCCCAGAAAAATCCAAGGGTGATCCTTTTGCCCATTAAGCTATTTCTCTGCATTAGCACTGTACCCTTTTATACATCTAAATGCCTCTCTAATGTTGTACATGAAATATGGAGCATGGCACACTACAGGCCCTTTGGCCCACAGTGATGTGCTGACCTATATAAAACTACTGGATGATCAATCTAACCCTTCCTTCCCTCACAGTCCATAACCTTCTATTCTTCTTGTATCCATGTGCCTATCCAAGAGTTCCTATTGTACCACCCTCCACCACCACCCCTGGCAAAGCATTCCAGCCACCCACTACTCTCTGTGTAAAAAAAATACCTCTACTCGAAACTTTCCAAACAGAATACCTCTACTCGAAACTTTCCAAACAGAATCTTCAGTCCACAGTTTCTCTACTGGTCATGACGCTAACATAAACTAATCCTAATTGCCCATTTTTAATCCAATGTTTTTTAAAACACAACATCACCACATCCAGATATTCTATCTCAGAGTATAAAGAGTTCTACAGCATGGAGAAAAGCGATTCATCCCAACTTCTCTTGGCAACCATGCTAGTACCATTTGTCTGCATGCGACCCATTTCCCTCTGAGCCTCTCCTTTCCACATACTCATCTAACTGTCTTTAAAATGCCGCAATTGTCCTCACTTCCACCAATTCCACTGGCAGCTCATTCCACATACCCACCACCATTGTTCCCTCTAAGCCAGGGGTTCTCAATCTTTTTCTTTCCACTCACATCCCACTTTAAGTAATCCCTATGCCACCGGTGCTCTGTGATTAGTAAGGGATTGCCTAAAGTGGGATGTGGGCAGAAAGAAAATTTTTGAAAACTAGTGTCTTAATCGTCCCTAATTGACTCGTTACGTGCACGGTTTCAGAACTCCAAAGGAAATGGGCTATTGACAATTTTTCTCCAGCAAAATATTTCAGTAACAATTGGGTCTAGAGCAGTGGTTCTCAATCTTCCCTTCCCACCCATATCCCACCTTAAGCAATCCCTTATTAATCACAGAGCAACGATGGCATAGAGATTGTTTAAAGTGGGATGTGAGTGGCAAGAAAAAGATTGAGAACCTCTGCTCTAAGCTGTGCACGTGTGTAAGCGAACACACGTTTTGCAAGGAAATTAATATGCACACAAAAGGTTAGTTACCTAAAATAAGGCAGTCATTAGTAATTATACTTATTGAAAATAATCCCTTAGCAACTGTTTCTGTTAATTAGTTGGTCGGTTAAACAAGTAGCTAATCATACTTGCATTATATTAAAACATCCCAATACAGTTTTATTAGCCACAAGAGATAATTGTGTCAAAATTATCTTGAAACAATTTCAAGTTTACATTGCACAATCATTCAGTGTTCACATACTTTGACCCAGGGAAAAAAAGAATTGCACAACAAGATTTTTGCACACACTGACAACTAAAAATTAGCAGGAACATTGCTCATCGCCCTCTGTGTGAAGAAGGTGCTCCCTCAGGTCCCTTTTAGATCTTTCCCTTCTCAACTTGCCTAAGCCCCAAAGTTTTGCATTTCCCCACTCCTGGGAAAATTAGTGTGACCTTTTCTATGCCCTCCTGCATCGGACTTGTCAGCCACAAACGAGCCTGCAGCTGACGTGGACATTTACCCCTCCATAAATCTTCGTCTGCGAAGCCAAGCCAAAGAAGAAGAAGATGTGATTTTAATAAACCTTTAAAAAGACCCTCCTTCACTTCCTCTGCTCCAATGAGAAAAGTTCCAGATTATCCATCTTTATCATTCAAGCCCTCCACTCCCAGCAACATTCTCTGGACTCTTTATCACACCTCTTCCAGCGTACTGATATGTCCTATAGCTGGATATTAAAAACACAAACCTGGACTTTATCCACTTTTCCACCAACTTCCACCCCTTGGTCCATCTCTAGAAACACTCTCCCCTTTCTTGGTCTCTCTGTTCTCATCCGGGGAACAAAATGCAGACTTTATGACAACAGTGGCTACAGATTTTTATGTTTCACTGAGTGACTAGAACTGTACACATAACTCCTGGTCATCTCACCAATGACTTGCACAATAGTAAAGCAGCATCTGCTCCTGCACTCTATACCCTGACTGATGAACTCAAGTGAGCCAAGTGCCTTCTTCACCACTCTGTCAACTGCGTCACGAATTTTATAGAGCAAATCATGAAAGTTTGCAGGCACTGTGATTGTGGTAAAAACAGATAAATATTGGATGAACTCTGCAGGTCTTGTAGCATTCATACTATAGATATATTACTGATGATTCGGGTCTGAGCCTTCGTAGATCTGTAGAACTACTTACCTATGCCCACAAGTCTCTTTGTTTTCCAGGACAAAATCATTCATAAAGCGTGGCACGGTTGGCATAGCGGTTTGCAAAACACCTTTGCAACACCAGCGATCAGGACCAGAGCGGGGTGTGAATCCCGCACTGCCAGTAAGGAGTTTGTACGATCTCCCCGTGTCTGCATAGGTTTTCTCTTGGGGCTTCAGTTTCCTCCCACCATTTAAAATGTAGCAGGGGTGTTGGTTAATGGGGTGTGAAATGGCCTGTCACCATGATTTATGTCTAAATTTAAATTTAAAAATTGCATGCTCTGCCCTAGTTTAACCGACCAATAGGAAAATCTCAGACTTGTCAGAGTTAAATTTCATTTGCCATTCCTTGGCCCAATTCATTTACATCCTGTGTAATTTTAGATGGCCTTCCAATGTCCCACTAATCTTGGTGTCCTCTGCAAACTTGATTCTCATGCTGACTACATGGTCATCCAAGACAAACAACATTGGGAGCCAGCCTCCAATCTAAGTAACAACCTTCTAATTCTACCTCCTGTGTTCTTCCATCAACCAATGCTCCATCCAATTGCCCAGGTCACACTGGATCCCATGAGATCAGTGTGCGAAAGCAGTAGAGATCAAGGCACTGATCACATTAAATGTAGAGGCCAGTTTGCTGCCTTTTGGGGGAAATAAGGGTTTAAGGAGATCAGACACCAAAATGAAGATTGAGTCAACCATGATCTTAAGAAAAGCTGGAGCAAATTTTAGTCATCATGTAGCCTGCTTGTTCTCCTATTTTTAATGTTATCATGAGTTCAGACTCGGGGTCGGAGGAGACAGTGAGTCAGTGCCTGGTGTCGGGTGAGAGGAGGAGGAGCCAAGAGACAGCATCAGAGGGTGAGTAGAATTAATAGCTGGACTTACTAATTTGGTTAGTCCAATCTATATGTAAATTCGAGCTGGGAGTCGAAGGAGGAGAAGTTCGGAGAGAGTGACGTGGAGGTAAGCAGGTAAATACAAGGGCTGACTGGGGCTTGGGCCTACTCAAATCGGGCTGGGGGTCTGAGGAGGCAACAGCTGGAGTTTGAGCTGTGAGTCAGAGGAGCAGGAGCTTGGAGAGAGTGACTGGGTTCATTGGTCAAGGGGCCAGTGAAAGGAGTAAAAGGGGAGGGGGCGGCCAGCGAGGAGCGGCGCACTGAGTGAGTGGGGCACTGAAGGAGTGGGGCTTCCAGCCTTTGGCTCAACAGGCTTAGGCAAAAGCAGGCGAGGAGAAAGGTAAGTGGCATTATTTTAGCTCAGTCATGCCTATGGGGTTAGTGCTTTGTACTGGATGTCAGATGTGGGAACCATGGGTGAGTCCCACCCTCCTAGATAGCCACATCTACGTCAGGTGCACCGAGATCCAGTTCCTTAAGGACTGAGTTGGGGAACTGGAGCTGCAACTTGAGGACCTACGGCTGGTAAGGGAGAGTGACGAGTTGATAGATTCAACTTTCAGGGACATAGTTACCCCAAGACCAGATGTGTCAGGTGAGGGAAGAAAAACACCAGGAAAATGGAGAGCACACCTGTGAATATCCCTCTCAGTAACAGGTATATTTTGTTGGATGCTGTTGAGGGAGATGACCTGACAGAAGCTGGCAGCAGTGACCAGGTCGCTGGCACTGAGCCTGTCATGGTGGACCAAAAGGTAAAGAGGAATGCAGTGGTCATTGGGGACTCCATTGTCAGAAATACAGACAGGAGATTCTGTGAGCCAGATAGGTATGCCCGCATGGTGTACTGCCTCCCTGGTGCAAGACTGCGGGATATCTCAAATCGGGTCCAGGGTATTCTAAAAGGGGAAGGCGAACAGGCTGATGTCTTGGTACACGTGGGTACGAATGACATAGATAAAAAGAAGGAGGAAGTACTGAAAAAGGATTACAGAGAGCTAGGACAGAAACTAAGAAACAGGACAGCCAGGGTGGTGATCTCTGGTTTGCGACCTGTGCCAAGTGCAACTGAGGACAAAAATGGAAGGTTAAGAAAAATGAATGTGTGGCTGAGGGGCTGGTGTAAAGGACAGGGTTTTGACTTCTTGGATTATTGGGATCTCTTTTGGGGAAGGCATGACCTCTACAAGAAGGATGGGTTACACCTAAACCCAAAAGGGGTCAATATATTGGCAGCTAGGTTTGGTACAGCCATCGGGTACGGTTTAAACTAATTTGGCAAGGGGGTGGGAACCTGTATGATAGGGCAAAGGACAGAAAAGATAAAACAGGAAAAGTTAGGTTAGGCAGCGAAAGTAAAAAATCAGAAAGAGCAAGGAGGGTGAAAAAAGCAAATCTGAAGGCTTTATATCTTAATGCAAGAAGCATTCGGAACAAGGTAGATGAATTAGCTGTGGAAATTGAGATAAACAAATATGATTTGATTGGGATTACAGAAACATGGCTGCAGGGTGGGCAAGCCTGGGAACTTAACATCCCGGGGTATATGATATTTAGGAGGGATCGGAAAGAAAGAAAAGGGGGTGGGGTAATATTGATGGTGAGAGAAGGGACCGACACGATTAACAGAAAGGATATCAACTCGGAAGATGCGGAATCCATATGGGTAGAACTGAGGAATAGCAAGGGGCAGAAAACGTTAGTGGGGGTGGTATATAGGCCTTCAAATAGTAGTGTAGAGGTGAGGGAAGGCATTAAAAGAGAAATTAGAAAAGCGTGCAATAAGGGAACAGCTGTCATTATGGGAGACTTTAATTTGCATATAGATTGGACTAGTCAAAGTGGTAAAAATACAGAGGAGGAGGAATTCCTTGAATGTTTACGGGACGGTTATCTAGACCAATATGTCGAGGAACCAACTCGGGAGCAGGCCATTTTAGATTGGGTATTATGCAATGATAAGGGGCTAATCAACAATCTTGTTGTACGAGGCCCTATGGGTAGGAGCGATCACAATATGATCGAATTCTCACTCGACATGGAGAGTGATGAAATGAAAACCGAGACTAAGGTCCTGAATTTAAATAAAGGGAATTATGATGGTATGAGATGGGAGTTGAGTAAGATTGATCGGGTGGTGTTTATGGGGGAGTTGACTGTGGATAGACAATGGAAAGCATTCACAGATCTAATGGAGAAATTGCAAAAATCGTTTATACCGGTTTGGCATAAAAATAAACCAAAAAAGGTGACTCATCCGTGGATAACAAGGGAAATTAGAGACAGCATTAGGTCCAAAGAGAGAGCATATCAATTGGCCAAATAAAGTACCACAACCGAAGACTGGGAGCAGTTCAAGATGCACCAAAGGAGGGCAAAGGGATTAATCAAGAGAGCAAAAATAAATAACGAAAGTAAGCTTGCGGCAAATATAAAAACCGACTGCAAAAGCTTTTATAAATATGTCAAGAGGAAAAGATTGGTGAAATCCAGAGTAGGTCCCTTGCAGTTGGAATCAGGGGAAAATATAATGGGGAATAAGGAAATGGCAGACCAATTTAATTCTTTCTTTAGTTCTGTTTTTACAAGAGAGGATACAAATAACCTCCCAAGGATGTTGGGAAACATAGAGACTAATGCAAGGGAGGAACTGAAAGAAATCAGTATCTCTAAGGACATGGTCTTGGGGAAATTGATGGGATTGAAGGCAGATAAATCCCAAGGGCCTGATAATCTACATCCTAGGGTACTTAAGGAAGTGACCATTCAGATAGTAGATGCTTTAAGAATTATTTTCCAGAGCTCGATAGACTCAGGATCAGTACCCATGGATTGAAGGGTAGCTAATGTTACCCCACTATTTAAAAAGGGGGGTAGAGAAAAAGCGGGGAATTATAGGCCGGTGAGCCTTACATCAGTAGTGGGCAAAATGATGGAATCCATTATTAAGGATGTAATAGCGGAGCATATGACTAGCAGAGAAGGGATCGGACGGAGTCAACATGGATTTACAAAAGGTAAATCATGCTTGACTAATCTATTGGAATTCTTTGAGATGGTGACAGCTAAAATAGATGGGGGAGAGCCAGTGGATGTGGTGTACCTGGACTTCCAAAAGGCCTTCGATAAAGTCCCGCATAAATGACTGGCTTCCAAAATCAAGGCTCATGGGATTGGGGGCAAAGTATTAATGTGGATTGAGAACTGGCTGGCAGGTAGAAGACAGAGAGTTGGGATAAATGGCTCGTTTTCTGAGTGGCAGGCGGTGACCAGTGGGGTGCCACAGGGATCTGTACTGGGACCCCAGCTGTTCACAATTTACATTATTGATCTGGATGTAATATCTCCAAATTTGTAGATGACACTAAGCTAGGAGGGGTTGTGTGCACGGAAGAGGGGGTCAGGAAGCTCCAGTGTGATTTAGATAAATTGAGGGACTGGGCAGATACATGGCAAATGCACTACAATGTGGATAAATGTGAGGTTATCCACTTTGGTAATACAAACCAGAGGCCAGATTACTATTTGAATGGCAATAGATTAAGAGATGGGGAAGTGCAGAGAGACCTAGCAGTACTTGTACACCAGTCTCTGAAGATGAGCATGCAGGTACAGCAGGAGGTTAAAAAGGCAAATGGTATGTTGGCCTTCATATCAAGAGGGTTTGAGTCTAGGAAAAAGGATACCTTACTGCAGCTGTACAGAGCCTTGGTGAGACCCCACCTGGAGTATTGTGTGCAATTTTGGTCACCTTATCTAAGGAAGGATGTTCTTGCAATGGAGGGAGTGCAGAGGCGATTCACCAGGCTGAGACCTGGAATGGCAGGAATGACTTATGAGGAAAGATTGCGCAAATTGGGATTGTACTCGCTGGAGTTTAGAATATTGATAGGGGATCTCATAGAGACCTATAAAATTCTTGCAGGACTGGACATAATGGATGCAGATGGGATGTTTCCAAGGATGGGAAAATCCAGAACCCGGGGCCATGGTTTGAGGATAATAGGCAAACCATTTAGGACCGAGATGAGGAGGATTTTCTTTACCCAGAGGGTGGTGAATCTGTGGGATTCATTGCCACAGAGGGCAGTAGAAGCAGGTTCATTAAATCTATTTAAGAGGGAATTAGATCTATTTCTTCAGTATAAGGGTATTAAAGGTTACGGAGAGAAGGCGGGGACGGGGTACTGAACTTTAAGATCAGCCATGATCTCGTTGAATGGCGGAGCAGGCTCGAAGGGTCGAATAACCTACTCCTGCTCCTATCTTCTATGTTTCTATGTTTATAGTTCTTTTTTTTTTGCTAGTTTGTTGTGCACAATGAAAAAATGGCAGAAGCTTTAGGGTGGCGCGGTTGGTGTCGCTGTTAGCTCAATGTATTTACAGCGCCAGCGATCAGGACTGGGGTTTGAATCCTGCACTGTCTGTAAGGAGTTTGTCCATTCTCCCCATGCCTGTGAGGGTTTCCCCTGGGGACTCTGGTTTCCTCCCACCTTTCAAAACGTTCTGCGTGTGTAGGTTAATGGGGAGTAAATTGGGCGGCACAGTGTTGTAGGCCGTAATGGCCTGTTTCCATGCTCTATGTCTAACTTTAAATTTATATTTTAAAAAATTAAATGACTATTTTGTGTCTGTCTTTATGTGTAGGACATGTCCACTGTGTCAAAGGCAGAGGTTATGAATGTGATGGGAAATTAGGACATGAATACTGCCATAAATGGATTCAACGGAGGCAAGTTTTGTTTGACAAACTTACTGGAAATCTTTGTGGATATATCAAGCTCAGTAGATAGAGGGGAACGGGTGGACATTGTTTACTTGGATTTCTAGAAGATGTTCAATAAGTTGCCAGATAAAACACTTATGCATAACATAAGGATGAGTTGGCGGTGATGTATTAACATGGATAGAGAATTGGCTAACCCAGTGGTTCTCAACCTTTTTCTTTCCAATCACATACCACTTTAAGAAAAAAGGTCTGTGATTAGTAAGGGATTGCTTAAGGTGGTAAATGGGTGGAAAGAAAAAGTTTGAAAATCACTGATTTAATTGTACCTAATTGACTCGTTATGTGCACGGTTTCAGAACTCCAAAGGAAATGGGCCAATGGCAATTTTTCTCAAGCAAAATATTTCAATAACATTTGGGTCTAGAGCAGTGATTCTCAACCTTCCCTTCCCACTCACATCCCACCTTAAGCAATCCCTTCCTAATCACAGAGCACCAATGGCCGAGGAAATACTTAAAAGTGGGATGTGAGGGGAAAGAAAAAGGTTGAGAACCACTGAGTTAACCAATAGAAAGCAGAGAGTTGGGATACATGAGTGTTGTTCTCGTTGGCAATCGCTGGTGAGTAGTGTGCCCCGGTGGTAGGTTCTGGGTCCACAACTGTTCACAAAAGACATTAATGATCTGGAAGAGGGGACTGTGTGTAATGTATTTAAGTTTACCAATGACACTAAATTGAAGCAAGTTGTGCAAAGGGTAAGAAGTGTTTGCAGAGAAATATAGACAGGTTAAGTGGCAAATAGAGTTGGTAAATGTGAGGTTATTCACTTTGGAAGGAAAAATGGAAGATCAGATTATGACTCCAATGGCAAGCAATTACTGCACGGAGCCATGCAGAAGGACTTGGGAGTGCTTATGCATGAATCACAAAAGGTGAGTTTGCAGGGACACCGGGCTGTCAAGAAGGCAAGTGGAATGTAGGCCTTCATTGCTGGATGGATTGAGTTTAGGAGCAGGGAGGTCATGCTGCAACTGGACAAGGGATTGGCAAGGCTGCATTTGGAGCGCTGCGTGAAGTTCTGGTCTCCTTACTTGAGGAAGGGTGTACTGGCCTTGGAGCCGGTGGGACGAGGTTCACCAGGTTGATTCCGGAGATATGGGAGCCAGCCTATCAGGAGAGATTGAATTGTCTGGGGCTGCACTTGATAGAATTCAGAAGGAAAGGAGATCTTGTAGAAACATATAACATTATGAAAGGAATCAAGAGGTTGATAAGTTGTATCCATTTGTCGGTGAGACAGAAGTAGGGGGCATAGCGTCAAGATTCAGGGTTGCAGATTCAGGATGGAGATGAGGAGGAATTCCCAGACAGCGGCGAATCTATGGAATTCTCTGCCTGTGGAAGCAGTAGAGGCTTGCTCGTTAAATATATTTAAGACAAGATTGAATAGATTTTTACATAGTAGGGGAATTAAGGGATGGTGTTAGGGAGCTGGAGATGAGATCAGATCAACCATGATCTTATTTGAATAGCAGAATAGGTACGTCAGGGCAAATGACCTACAACTGCTCTTATTTCTTCCGTTCTTAATTGTAATTCTTAAACTCATGCAAATAACTTGTTTCAAAAGTTCTTCATTGGCTGATGAAGGATGTTGTGTGGAGAGATGCTATAGAAATGCACTGAACAGCCATGTGGCTCCATTAGTGGATCTACTGCCTCAGATACCTTGGTACAAGCTTGACGTTGGGCACTGTCTGTGTGAAATTTGCATGTACTGCCAGTAACCAAGTGGGTTTACTGCGAATGCCCATGTTTCTTCCACATCTCAAAGATCTGCTGGTTAACTGGCCATTGTGAATTGTCTTGCGTGTGCAGATGAACGCCGAATCTGAGAACTGTTGGTTGCAATGAGAAGAATAGGATGTAGAGGAAATTAGTGGAATAATGTATGACCTAAAGCAGAAGAGATAGGCTGTCCCCATCTCTAGATCGTGAGAAGCTTGACGAGACTTTGTATGTGGTCAGAGCCTCGCAGATTTCTACAGGTGTGCCGTGAAGAAGCTTCTGATTAATCGCATCGTCGTCTGGCCAGTGCACAGGCCAGGAGAAGGCTACAGAGGGTAATCAATTCAACCAGCACATCATGGGTATCAGGCTTCACTCCATTGAGGACATCTGTAAGAGGCGTTGTCTCAAGAAAACAGCCTCTGTCCTCGAGCTCCTTCTCCACTCCTCTACACATCAGGAAGGAGGTACAGGAGACTGAAGATGAAGAACAATGCAATAACAGCTTCTTCCCCTCCGCCATCAGATTTCGGAATGGACCCTGAACCACAGAGTAACTCACTTTTCCCTTCTTTGGCACTCATTTGTTTATTTACACTTTTAAATAAGGGAATTTGCAGCAATTTTGATCCAGTGGCTACTGATGCAAAACAATTCATTTTGTGACAAGTTGATGACAATAAATACTGATTCCTGAATCTTATAGAAATATGAAATTTAGAAGCAAGGCAACTTTACCATTGAAGTTTTAAGATACATTTAGGAGTGGACAGGGATTTAATTAACAAGTCCCATGAAAAACAGCTGAAATAAAGGCAATGTATTTTTAGAAAACCCACAACACGCCACCGAAAGTGCAGAGCTTGAGAGATGCCGACATTTCAGGTAAGGTCTTGGATTGTGAAGCCCTCTCACTGCTTGAAGCATTTTCTTCAGGGATGGAGCTTGGCATTTTGCACACTCTTTCTTGGACCCTTTTTTAAAAAAAAATCTAGACATTGGGGAAAGAAAAGGTCTCCCATCACGGGCTGATAAAAGGTGATATTTTCTCTTGTTCTTTGTATGTGCTGTGAAAAGGCTTTGTGTGATGTGTATAGGTCAAAGTGACTGATTTCTTCCAGTTAGCTCAACATCAGAGACTGTCAAGAATGTGAATGCTGATTAGCTGTTCAGTTCATGGCATTCGACTTAAGCGAGAAAGCAAAGCAGGGAAACATCATTTTGCAGTTCATTGCCTGTTCTCCATTATCTTGACCATTGATTTCAAAGGAGATTCAAGGTTACTACAATACAAATCTGACGTGCTAAGTAATGCAATGAAAATCCTTCATCATCAATAACATTGTTTTCTTTTTTCCTCACGGTCTGAGAATTGACAAAATTTAAGGCCAGCAAATGTTCTTCTAATTGTGAGTCTTCCTATTTTGACACAAAATTAATAGATTCTTGAACGTTTACAGGGCAGAAATAGGGCCATTCATTGGATTGCATTGTATTGGAGCTTCCTGCATTGTTCCCTGTTCAACACAACCTTTCTCCCATAGCTAAATTCTTCATAATTACATCTAGAACAGTGGTTCCCAACCTTTTTCTTCCAACTCACATCCCACTTTAAGTATTCCCTATGCCATAGGTGCTCTGTGATTAGTAAAGGATTGCTTAAGGTGGTAGGTGGGAGGAAAAAAAATTGGAAACCACTGTTTTAATCGTACCTAATTGACTCGTTATGTGCACGGTTTCATAACTCCAAAAGAAATGGGCCAATGACAATTTTTCTCAAGCAAAATATTTTGGTAACAATTGGGTCTAGAGCAGCGATTCTCAACCTTCCCTTCCCACTCACATCCCACCTTAAGCTATCCCTTACTAATCACAGAGCACTGATGACATAGAGCAGGGGTGTCAAACTCAAATTCACGGAGGGCCAAAATTAAAAACTTGGACTAAGTCGAGGGCCGAACTAAATAGTTATTGAAAATTTTCAACAACATCTGCATTTTTTCTTTTCTTTCAACATATGTAATGTTAAACTTTTTCTTATTAAAATAAATGTTTAATAATAGTTTTGGATAAACTCTTTCCAGAAGCATAACAAATGAGAAATAAAATATTCAATAAATAATATTTCTCTATAGAGGATTTGTCAAATGTTGCTAGTGTGCTGTTGAATAGTAAAATCTGAGGGCTATTGAGAATGTGCGAGAATAACATGATTCCTGAAACAATCAAATGGGTGACTGATTGTGGGCATGAACTCTAGCAGGGTTATTTGCCATGCCCTTTTGCCATTGGTACAGATATCCTTTGATTGACACACTTTTCAAGTTTTATGCCTAATGAGCATGTATTCAGGTGCAGGACCATTTTTAACCAGGAATATATTTATCACTGTGACATGAAACTATTGGAAGATCGTTTTATCCTGAGATTAAAGTTCATAATCCTTACTCAGGCCTGTGTAAGGGAGGGCGGGGTTTGCGGGCGATCGGGTTGGACAACGACAGTGCGGGAGCATCGGCTCTCGCTGCAGGGCGGCATCTCGGCGGATCAGCGGCCCCGTCACCGTGAGTCGCGGATCGGCCTGCGGCAGGGAGGGGGAGTGGGCAACGGTCCTGGCGAGGTCAGGCCCAAGCCCTCTGGTTCCGGGTGCTGGGAAGCGGCCTTGGCTTCCCCTGACACCGGCCAGGCCCCAAAACCAGAGTCCACAGTGAGACCCTGCAACGTAAACAGAGGAGGTGGGGGCGATTAGCGGGCTGACGCCAAAGCATTCTGGGATTTATAGTATTAGCTGTGCATGCGCTATACTGGCACGGCGGTCAGCGGGCCACCTCTAATACATTTTTGAAATGATCTTGCGGGCCAAATATAATTATATCGCCCGCGGGCCAGAGTTTGGCATGTGTGGGATAGAGAATACTTAAAGTGGGATGTGAGTTGGAAGAAAAGGGTTGGGAACCACTGGTCTAGAAGAAACATTTGGACGGACACCAGAGTCGGCATCAGGACAAATCTTGGGTAAACTTATACTCTCATTTTGTTCGTTTTAGATTGGTCACAGTGTCTGAGCTACCGAAAGAAAATAGACACACACACCAAGAGCAGATCAGTTTATACAAATGTTTATTACAAATTCAAAAGCTGATTTCAAACTACCATATGCTAGCCCTTCCCAACTATACTTATCAAAGCCTGGACTGGTCCCAACTGCCGAACCGATGCAACGACTGCACACTTGTAGCAAGTTGTCAGGGTGCCGGTAGCAGCTTTTCCATCTCCCTCGACCAGGACGTTGGCTGGACTCTAGAAGTTCTTCTTCTTGCTGAGAGATTTTGCCACCTCTCAGAGAGTCTCCAACTTCAGCAGCGGGACCATGGCTTATATTACCCAAAAACTGCTTACCCAAGTACTTATTCCCAGCACGGCAAGAAAGATAAGCGAGCAAGCTAGCATGCTAGGCTTCTATCGAAATACATAATTTTCAGCTTATCACTTTGAATACAATGGTTTATTTTGCATCAAGTCTAGGCCTCTGACAGTCTGTGACCAAAACAAGCAGGAAGATTAAATGTTCTTGGTACACAGATGTCCTTTCGTCAGATAACTGCATCTCTGGCCCCTCGGTGGAATTTAGCTTATGTCTGCTGATTCTAAAAAAAACAAGCAGGTTCTCAGCCTTGTAGAAGCAAAGGCCGCAAGAGTAAAAAACACGGTTTAAATCTTCCATTACAGGGGGGCATTAGGGTAACTGCAGGATTGAGGAGAGGGAGCACAAATTGCTGTTTGTGTGGCAGATTTGTGCATGGTTTCTCTTCGGGGGGGGGGGGGGAATGGCCTGCCAAATGCCTCTTCTATGATGCTGACCCTGACGAATGCACAGAGAGAATAGGGTTGGAGGAGCATGGGTCCAACGCAGGCAGGTGCGAGAATTTGGGGTCAACGTGGGCTGGTTGGGTCGAAGTGCCTGTTTCCACATTGTAGGATGATAACTCTGTGATGTTTGCTTCAGTGGGCGGGGAGGGAGTTGGTGGGGAAGTGTGGGAGATATGCCTGCTCACAGGAATGGTGTTGAAGCACAGAGAATAGATAGCTTTAAGGTCTTGTGAGTAAACATTTCCAGTGACAGGTGTTACAAGCCCAGAAGACCTCAAAACCCATCAGCAATAGATATTCACTAAGACAAATGCCCCTTCTATCTTTAAACATGAAAACAGAATCACACTTTAACTTATCACTATTGACTTTAACTAACCTAACTTAACCCCCTTCTCATTCTAAGGGCACGTGCATGTCACGTGTGTGTAAGTTCAGAACAGTTCTTTGATTCATAATCCAATCTCACTTCTCATTCCTCCACATTCAATGGTTGCAGGCAATTCTTGTACTGTGCACAGAATTTCACATTTATGAAGTTCACCAGGCTTTGGTGCTTGAAAGGTAAATGGTTACTGCTCAGGAAGGTTTTTGTCAGTTTTCAGAGAGAGATTTGTTATTCCAGGACATCCAGAACTGATTTACTTCCATCGGCCACTACAGTGTCTTTCCGACAAAACTTGCCCCATCAGGGTTCTCCAGATGATAACCTATTTCTTTCAGGTCACCACAGAGTTCTTTTTTGCTTATCTTATTCCAAGTAACACATTAGACAACCAGTCCTCTCCTCTTGCATGAACCACAAGGGTTTTGACCTGGCTGAACTAAGAACTCACAACCCATCTTCCAAATGGGGTCTTCCACCAGCTTGCCAGCTTGCCAGCTTCTCTCTCTCTCTCTCTCTCTCTCTCTCTCTCTCTCAGAGAAAGCCTGTTTCACTCTCTTTGCTTTCAAAACCACATGATCATCTTAGAACAGTAAGTCCCCCTCCAGGCAATCTGTGGCTCCAACAAGTTCTTTCATCTGTTGCTTTTTTGTAAATAACCATCCATTAGTGAAGATGGGCACTCTCCAAAGCTTTTGCAAAGGCTCTGAGGCCCCAACATCTAACATTAGCAGAGCTCCAGTATTTTAAATAAGATCTGTTTTAAAGTGTTTGTATGTGACCTCCACTAACAAACCTGCCCCAATTTATCTCCCAAAAACAGATCTATATACTCTGTTGCAATATAATGGCATGGAAAGTGGACTAACAACTCTGATGGCAAGGAGTGAGGCAACAAATTTGAAAAATTCAAGGTCCATTTTGATATTGAATAAAAATTTGGACAGGTACATGGACAGGAGGGGTACAGAGGAATACAAATGGGGTGCAGGTCAGTGGGGCAAGGCAGAAAAATAGTTTGGCTCAGACTAGATGGGCCAAAGGAGCTGTTTCTGCGCTCTAAAGGTCAAACCCTAAACATGGGTTAGCATCAAAACACAAATTTTATTTTCATCTAGGGGGAAATAGAAACCAATTATGGCAGCCTGTAAGTTCACTGAACCACAAATACAGTGAAATACCCCCGGTATCCGGCGCCTGGGGGATTGGCAGGTGCAGTATAACTGTGTTAGCCACTTACTTGAGATTGTGTATTGTGTGATCGCCAATCTAATGGCTGGAAGTTGGGGTAGGGTGGGGTGGGGGGGGTGGGGGGGTGGAAGAGGGTAGGCACCAATTTTAAACTCTCATATTCGTTTCAGAATCAGAATTTTTTATCATGAAATTCTGTTTTGCAGCACAACCATAGAGCAAACATTCATATTATAACCATCTTACAACATGACGATAACAAAACTAAATAATAATGCACGAAAAGTAAGGCAGTGTCTGTGGTTCAGTGATCATTCCGGAATCTGATGGCAGCGGCGAAGAAGCTGTCCTTGTGCCGCTGAGTGCTCGTCTTTAGGCTCCTGTGCCTTTTTCCCCGACGGTAGCAGAGTGAAGAGGGCCTGGTCTGGTGGTGGGAAGTCTTTGAGGATAGAGGGTGCTTTTTTAAGACCTCCACCTCATGTCAATGTGCTCTGGTGCCTGTGATGTCGCACAACCTTTCTGGAGTTTATTCTTGTCCTGAGAGTTGGAGCCTCCGTACCCAAGAGTGATGCAACCAGCCAGAATGCCCTCCATGGTACACCTGTAGAAGTTTACAAGAGCCTTCAGTGACCTACTGAACCGGCTCAGACACCTCACAAAGTATAGCTGCTAGTGAGCCTCCTTTGCGATTCCATCAGTAACGTGGAGGCTCCAGGGCAGATCCTCGGAGATGTTGACACCCAGGAATTTGAAGTTCTTGACCCTCTCCACTACTGAGCCATCGATGAAGACTAGGCCGCATTCCCTTGGACTCCCTCTTGAAGTCTACAACCATCTCCTTGGTTTGGCTGACATTGAGCGCAAGGTTGTTGTCATTACATCACTCAACGAGCTGATCCATCTCCCTCCCTTCCTCACAGTTTTTTGTGATTCTCCCGACAACTGGGGCGTCATCAGCAAAATTTGTAGACGATATTAGAATTGCATTTAAAAATATATATATTTAACATTTATTTTCTGCAATTTTTTTTGCCAGTTGCTGGAAGCTGTCAGTAAGAATCATAGAACACTACCAGGCCATTTGACCCTTCTACTCTGTGCCAAAACATCATTCTCCTGCACCCATTCCATAACATTCCATGTATCTATCCAATTTATTCTTAAAGCATAAGAGTGAGCCCGTATTTACCACGTCAGATGGCAGCTTGTTCCAAACTCCCACCGTTCTCTGAGTGAAGTTCCTTCTAATGTTCCCCCTAAACCTTTCCCTTTTTACGCTTAAGCCATGTCATCTATCTCTCCTAATCTAACCAGAATGAGCTACTCTGTCCATACCCCTCATAATTTTATAAACCTCCATCGAATCCCACCAGCTCCACCTATTATTCTACGCTCCAAGGAGTATAACCTTAACCAGTTTAATCTACCGTTTACTGTGTATGTCCCATTTTGGCTTGTCCTTTCAAAATTCAATACTTTGCACTTGTCTCCATCAAATTCCAGCTGCCATTTTTCCAGTTGGTCCCGATCCCTCTGCAAGCTTTGAAAACCTTCCTTGCTGCCTGCTACGCCTCCAATCTTAGTGTCATCACCAGACTTGCCAATTCAATTTAACACATTATCATCCAGATCATAGATAAGGGACAACAACAATGGTTCCAGCACTGATCTAATCACAGGCCTCCAGACTGAGAAGCAATCATCCACTACCACCCTCTGACTTCTCCAATTCAGCCCATTTGAATCCAATTTGCAACCTCCCCATGGACACCTAGTGTCTGAACATTCTGAACTAACCTCTCATGTGGGACCTTGTCAAAGGCCTTACTAAAATCGTTGTAGACAACATCCACGGCCTTACTTAGTAAACTCCTCAAAAAAAACTCTACAAGGTTCATTAAACACAACCTACCACACACAAAGCCACGCTGACTATCTTTAATCAGCACATGGCTATCCAAATACTTGTAAATCCAATCTCTCAGAACTGCCTCCGATAATTTACTTTCTACTGATGTCAGGCTCACCAGTCTGTAATTTCTTGATTTACTTTTGGAGCCTTTTTTTGCCCTCCAATCCTCTGGCACCTCACCCATGGTGAAGGACCTTTTGAATTTTTCTTTCAGGGTCCCTGTATTTTCAACACTTGTTTCCCTGGAGGTCCAAGGGAATATCATGTCAGTAGAAAAAAATTAAAGAATTTCATGTGGCTTTGTCTGGAGTACAGGTTTTGACTTCAGAGTGTCTTCTGTTCGGAAAATTACCCTAACCAAAAGGGTCCTTAGTCTGCAGGTGGGTCTGATGTTAATTGACAAGCTTTCTAAGAAGACAAAGGGAGTTCAGAATGTTTTTCTCTTCCCTCATTAGCTTCTCCAGATGCACAAAGTGTGTGGTGACACACCACTCTATACTGTTACCTGGTTACTGACCCTGTGCCAATGTATGGCTCATATGTATGGCTGGCCTCAGTGACTCCACCCCCTGGAATCCCCTGATAAATGCAGTAAGCCAAGTCTTTCCCACAGTACGAGTCCTGGGATGTGGCCAGAAGTCTTATGGTACGAAAAGCCCGTCGTCCTCCATCTCCAGCCTTTTTATATTATTGATAGTGTATCAATGAGTGGTACAGAAAAAGCTCTGCTCAAGATCGGAAGAAACTATTGAGAGTGATGAACGCAGCAGAAAACATCAAGCAAACTTCCCTCGCCGTCATGGACTCCATTTACATCTCCTGCTACCCATTGCACCCTGGACACATTCTCCTCTCCCACTGAGGAGAAAGCCCAAGGGTGTGAAATTAAACATCAATTGGCTTAAAGACAGTTTCTTCCCCACAGCCATCAGC
The DNA here is from genome assembly GCF_036971445.1 of Narcine bancroftii. Taxonomy (NCBI): domain Eukaryota; kingdom Metazoa; phylum Chordata; class Chondrichthyes; order Torpediniformes; family Narcinidae; genus Narcine; species Narcine bancroftii. Next base: position 204,498,049 of record NC_091475.1, read on the forward strand.
CTCCAGAATGAGCCCCACGACATGCTCTAATGCTACCCTTGTTTTGCATGAACTGTCCTTTCTCATTGTCATTCCCTATTCCATGATGGTGCTCTTGACCTTCTACTTTTTATGGCTGTAGGAAGGTTAGGCCAGATTGTACTGACCATAGCTAAGCCAGCAGTGCGAGTATAAGACTGCTTTAATAAACTAATATGTACACTAAGAGGTCTTGTCTCTGTGAGACGAACCTGGAAGGCTAGACTGTAGCTCTGGACTTCTTTATAGACAAGGTCACTGGGATGACCCCTGGTGGTCTAGTGGTGTAATTGCATATCACCACACAGACCACGTGGAATAACTCTTTTCTCTGGAGAGTTTTGGGGTAGGAATCGTGGCACTTAGGACCCACATGGCTGCTAGATGATTTCACTGAAATGATTGAAGCAATAAGGGTGCCAAAAGTAAAATGCTAAAATGTAGAAATCTGGGAGAGCAGAAAGAGGACATTCATCCCATTAAGTCTACTCGACCATTTTGAATCATACCTGATAAATGTTTCCATTCAAACTCTTCCTCCTGCTTTCTCCCCAGAAACGTTGACACCTTTTCTGCACAGAAACCGAGCAATCTCTGCTTTAAATATACCCAATGACTTGGTCTCCTCATCTATGTTCTTGTAAGGATGTCCTTTAATTATGAATGTGAGCTTTCAGCTCACTGGTCCTCAACTCTCCCATGACTGGAAACATCTTCTCCAGGTCCACTATCTCCAGCCCTTTCAATATCCTGTAATTTCAAGGAAATCCTCCCTCATCCCAGGATGATTCCAGGAATGAAAAGGTTATCATATGAGGAGTATCTGACAGCTCTTGGTCTGTATTCATTAGAATTTTTGAGAATGAGAGGGGATCTCAATGAAACATTACGAATGTTGAAAGGCATGGACAGAAAGGGTTTTTTTTAAGGAAAATTGGTAGGAGAGTCCAAGACAAGAGGGCACAACTCTAGGAATGAAGGACTTCTGCTTAGAATAGAGATGCACAGAAATTTATTCATCCAGAGAGTGACAAATCTATGGGATTTGTTGTCACAGACATTTGTTTAAACCAGGCCATTAGGGGTATTTAAGGCAGATATTGGCAGGTTTTTGATTAGCCTGGACATCAAAGGCTTATTTGGAGAAGGGGAAAATGGATCCACTCATGAATGAATGGTGGGGCAGACTGGGTGGGCCGAATAGCCTATTTCTCTTCCTGTGTCTTGTGGTCTATGCTTGTTAGCTTTGGTTGCTTATCGTGCTTTTCAGAACATATTTCTTCTTAGGGATGAAACAATCCTATATCTTCCAAATTATTCCCGGACATCCCTGCTATCGCTGCTCTACCGTGTTCCCTGTTCAGGTCCCGTTCCAATGAACCCTTTCCAGTCCCTCTCTCATACCTCTGTTGTTATCTTTACTGTAACACCAATGCACCCAGTGTCAGCTTCTCCAGCTCCACCTGCAGAGCGAATTCCTTCACACGATGATCGTGCCCCCACCCACTTTACCTTAGGCTCCCAAACCAAATCAGGGAGCCATGATATTGGAGCTGAAATCTTTCATTTTTTTATAACCTGTTGCTTTTAAGTTCCCCGAGGATCCAAAGGCAACCTGGCTTTCCCAGTCAATGTGCATATTGAAGGCAAAACACTTTATCTACTTTGCAAGTGAAACACAGAAGTCCACAGACACTGTGATTGTGGTAAAAACACAGAAATGCCGGAGGAACTCAGATGGTCTTGTGACATCCACAGGAGGTAAAGATATCATACTGATGTTTCAGGCCTGAGCCTCCTCCTCAAGGTATCAATGAAAAAATATAGACGGTTGTCATTCATGGCCACTGTAACATTACCCGTCTTACACATGTTCCCTAACTTCTATTGTAATTTTTACCCCACATCATGGCTACTATTTAGAAGCCCTGTATTTAACATCATATGATCATAAGGAACAGAATTAGGCCTTTTGGCCCATCGAGTCTGCCATGCCAATCCAACATGGCTGATTTACTCTCCTGTCAGGGAGATTTTAACCTTCTCATTTTCTCAACTCTGCCCACTATGGATCTACCTTCTTGCTGAGATTTTAAGAGCAGATTTTATTTCTCACCAATGGAGCCAGCCCAGCACTCCACCCGCCCACCCCCCCCCCCCCCACCACCCCACCGCCCCTGTCTGTCTTTTCGAAAGGAAACGTATGCTGGATCACAGGTGGAATCTGTGATCCAGGTGGTTAAGCAAATTTAAATTCTCGGGAGTCAATATCTTGGAGGATCTTTCCTTGACCCAGCACACTAATGTGATCATAAATTCACCATCTCTACTTCCTCAGGAGTTTGCGGAGGTTTGGTCTGACATCGGAACCCATGGCATATTCTACAGATGTGTGGTGGGAAAGTGTGCTGACTGGCTGCATTACGGTCTGGTATGGGGACATCAATATCCCTGAGTGTAAAGTCCTCCAAAAGGTTGGAGACACAGCCCAGGACATCACAGGTAAAACCCTCCCCACTATCGAGAACATCTACAGGGAACACTGTTGTTGGAGAGAGCAGCAATCATCAAGGATCTGCACCACCCACCACATGCTCTGTGCTCACTGCCACCATCAGGAAAGAGGTCTAGGTGTCACAAGGCTTGCACCACCAGGTTCAGGAACAGCTGCTACCCCTCCAACATCAGACTCCTCAATGTCAATCTCAATCAGGGTCTCATTTAAAGACTCTTTTGCACTTCACTGATTTGTTTTATTTTCTCTGTATCGCACAGTCAGCTTGTTTACATTTATTTATGACAATTTTTCTCAAGCCAAATATTTCAGTATCAATTGGGTCTAGAACAGTGATTCTCAACCTTCCCGTCCCACTCACATCCCACCTTAAGCAATCCCTTACTAATCACAGAGCACTGATGGCCTAGGGATTACTTAAAGTGGGATGTGAGTGGAAAGAAAAAGATTGAGAACTACTGGTCTAAAAAGATTGTCTTTGGCTTCTCTTTCTCTCATCATAAGGGGAAGTTGGCCATACTGATGGTGACTGTTGTTGGAGAGAGCAGCAATCATCAAGGATCTGAACCATCCACCACACGCTCTGTTCTCACTGCTACCATCAGGAAAGAGGTCTAGGTGTCACAAGGCACCTTATAATTACATTGTAATATTACATGGTATATGATGAAATTTCATGTAATATTGCATTTTCTGCTTTATTACATCACCATAAAAGACTTTTGAATCTTAATCCCCAGTTTCTAAAATTCCCATGGTAGGAACCCTTTCTTAGTTCTACCTATGTTGTTGGTACCCACATGGACCACGACAACTGGATCTTTCCCCTCCCTCTCCAGGTTCCTCTGCAGGTCAGATGATATTCCCAAGCCAGGCACCGCAGCTTTGGTTACTCTTGCTGCTCACTGCACAAAATTGTGCATAATGGCCACCCCAAATTGTGCAAAATTGTGCATAATGGCCACCCCAAATTACCACTACATTTCTCTTATCTGCCCCCTCTTTAACAGCTCCCTGAACCACTGTGCCATGGTTAGATTGTTCATCCTTCCACTTTTGCCTGCACAGGGAGTACGTAATCTCCTACTTGTAGGATGAGCTCCAGGTCTGAGGTTCTTCCATCACTTTTTCTCGGACCCCCCTCCCCCACTTGCCTCACCCCTCTTGTCCCTGATGCAGCTTATCGACTTGGTGTGATCGCCTCTTGAAATGTAGATTTCAGGTGACATTCCCCACCCCTCCCTGATTGGCCTTGGTGTTTGAAGCTCGGTTTCCAGGCCATCAACTCAAGTCAAGTTTATTATCATCTGATGGCCAAAGCACAAACCCATGTAACAGCGTTCTCCAGTCCTCGGTGCAAAACACGTAGACGCACAACCAGACATAACATACGTACAGACAAACAGTACATAGCCAGGACAAGTATTCATATAAAAAAAAACAAATGAAGAAATATTTTTCCATGAATATGGGAGTCTCGGATAGTTAGTGTGAGCTGTTCCTTTGGTCGTTCAGCATTCTCACTGCCCATGTTCCTCAGCCTGGTGGTGATGGCTTTGATACTCCTGTATTTCTTTCCTGATGGGAGCAGCTGAAAGATGCCGTGTGTATGGTGGACAACGATCCCGGTAAATCACATCGACGGGGTGGGGGGGTGGGTTTGGGGGAAGAAGGAGACTCTAGTGATCCTCTCTGCTGCTCTTATTGCAGCTCTCGGTTCATGCAGCTATAGCTGAGCCTACATCCCAACTTTATGAAATTAGTTGCAATTTGATTTGCTGTTTAGAACAGGGAACACTTCCACACAGTACAGGCCCTTCAGCCCATGATCCATGAGGCAGTGTCTGAAAAAAAAGCAGCCTCTATCCTCAAAGACTGCAACCACCCAGGCCATGCCCCCTTCACTCTGCTACCATCGGGAAGAAAGGTACAGGACCAAAAAGATGAGCACTCAGTAGCACAAGGACAGCTTCTTCCCCGCTACCATCACTTTCCTGAATAATCAACTTTTCATGCTCTATTAACTGTTATTTTCACCTTTTTTTGTAATAATATTGTAAAATGGCTATTATATGGACTGTTTACTCTACGAAGTTGCCGCAAAACACCGAATTTCATGACTTGTTCAAGACAATAAATTCTGATCTTGTGCCAACCTATGTAAACCTACTCCAGAACAGTCTAATCCTTCACAACTTCACACCTTTAACCGCCCTCCCCCTATGATTTTTACATTTCTCTGCCTTTCTAAGAGTCTTTTAAATGACCCTATTGTACTAACATCCACCGCCACCACCCCTGGCAATGCATTCCAGGCACCCACCACTCTCTGTGTGAAGTACAGTACTTAGTTCTGATATCTCCTCTAAAATTTCCTCCACTCACCTTCAAAGATATACATTGGTACCTGCTATTGTCGCCCCATGTTAAAGGGGCTGTCTGCCTTCCCTAAAACCCTTTTTCTACCGGCATCCTGTCCCAAGGATTAACTGGGAATTTATTGGCGCCGGGTCCAGTAAAAAAGGGGCACTGTCCAAATGCCGGCAACAAATGACGTCATTTCCTGCCGGGGATTAACCGTCTTGACCCCTACTCCTATCCCTGACATTTGCTAAGGCCGGCGTGCTGACCAAACCAGTGGAAAAGGGACAGCGGAAAATCACCCATTTCCAGTTGAAGGTGGAACACCCCATCCCCGGGGATGTGTTGTGTTCAGTGGAAAAACAATTAGTGTCCCAGTTAAGGGGGGCCCAGTGGAAACAGCGCAAAGGGCTTCCTATCCCAGGACACAGCACAGCCCATTAACTGGGATGTCGATGGAAAAGGGGCTTAATCTTCTCTATTGTGTTATGTTATAGAGGTAGGGAGGATCTTTTGAGGGATATGAAAACCACAGAAAAATGTTAAAATTGAGGTACCTGTGGATCAGACGGAGTCCTGGAAAAATGGGAGTTTTGAGAGAGATCCCACAGGTGCCTCCTGATCGCTCATGTACAACAAGCTTGTGATATTCCTTCTGTTGAAACCCCGTGAGAGGCTGAGAAACCTATAAACCAGCAGTATCTCCAAACCCCAGAGGAGTGATTAGGTGGAGAACTATAGAAAGCAGTTTCTTCCACTCTCTCCCTGTCACTGACAGGCTGGAAATGGATGGACTCACTTGAAGGTTGGGGAATGCTTGCTTGGCTGCTGTTTAAGTCTGCACATAACTTCACTTGTGGGCAGTTCTGATCAAGGCACTATCAACAGACAGGTGCTGTGTCAATGCAAGAAAAGGATTAACGCAGCACCTACCACATGTAGACGCACACCACAGGCTCAAGAATAGCACAACCTGCATGTGGTGATATATAATTACACCTCTAGGTCACCAGGGGTCATCCCAGTGACCTTGTCTATAAAGTTGTCCAGAGCTACAGTCTAGCCTTCCAAGTTCGTCTTGCAGAGAGACAAGACCTCTTAGTGTACATATTAGTTTATTAAATTGTACTGACAATAACCACACCAGCAGTGTGAGTATAAGACAGCTTTAATAAACTAATATGTACAGTAAGAGGTCTTGTCTCTCTGCAAGACGAACCTGGAAAGCTAGAATGTAGCTCTGGATGGCTTTATAGACAAGGTCACCCGGATGACCGCTGGTGACCTAGTGGTGTAATTACAGGTCATCACACTGCACGCAAACATGAATGCACAGCACAGACATACATACACACACCATATCCATATCAATAAGTTCTTACATATTACACATCACACACACACACACACACACACACACACACACACACACACACACACACACACACACACACACACACTATTAATCAAATGTAATTTGTGTCCTTCAGCACATTGAATTTCACTGTCTGTTTTCCTATTGAATCATTGAATTAATTTTGCCATGGCCTCTTCCTCAAATCTGCTGCAAACTTGGACATTTACCTCTCCACTGATTCGTCACTTTGCCAGGGAACTAAGGACGCGTCAGTGTTCGATGCAGATCCATGTTGCGACTCCCCTCCAAGGTACATGCGTAGTAAATGGGCCATAAACCATGTCTCGGCCTCCGTCACCACAGAATTGCCAAGGTCATTATCCATCTTCTTCCCAATCCCTTGCCGCTGACCTTGATTGCAGGCAGTAGCTAAGAGACAGTTACGAGATGCAATCAAAAGCCAGTGGCAACCTTATTAGAGAAAGAATGTATGAATCCCATACAGCCAAACGTAGTCGGTGGTCCGGTGTTCCATTTTACAGGAGACTTCACTCATCTGTGGATTTAACTGCATCACGAGAGACAGAAAGTGAAATATCAAAGGGTAATTTTAAAAATTGAAAGCTAGAACTGGGAAACTTCTGCATCAACAAAGCCTCAGCAAGCAGCAATTTGTAAATTAAAAAGCAGTGGGTTTTCAAAAGCAGCCCATCTGTGCACTTATTACAGACATGATGCTGTGGACTAAACTTAATAATGAATTATAGGAAGGATATCAACAAGGTAGAGAGGGGGCAGAGAAGATTTACAAAAATTTTACCTGGGTTTCAGCATCCAGATTACAAAGAAAGATTGAGCAGATTAGGACTTTATTCCTTGGAGCGTAGAAGGTTGAGGGAGGATTTGATATTTAAGATTACGAGGGGGAGAGATAGAGTTGATGTGGATTGGATTTTTCAATTGAGTAGGAAAGATTGAAACAAAAGGTCACAAGTTGAGAGTTAAGGGGCATAAGTTTAGAAGTAACATGAGAGGGAACTTCTTCACTGACAGAGCGGTGGCCGTGTGGAATGAGCTTCCAGGGGAAGTAGTGGTGGCAGGGTCCATTTTATCATTTAAGGAAAACTTGTTTAGATATATGGATTGGAGGGGAATGGAGGGTTATGGGCAGGGTGCAGGTAGGTGGGACTAGAGGAGAGGACTTAGTTCGGTGCGGACTAGAGGGGCCGAGATGGCCTGTTCCCGTGGTGGAATTTTTATATGGTTAATGACGATGAGTTTATTGTCATACACGTTGAACAATGTACAAGTGCCAAAATATTTACTTGTTGCAGCCGAACAGGTAGTTGTAAAGATAAATTATAATAGTAAACTAATTTAATGAAATTAAAAGTGACAACACATTAATAAAATAGTGGCAAATCTTCACAATACTCCCAATGCAAAAAAAGTGGCTTGAAGTAGCGCAGTCAGTCAATGGTTCGTGTACCAACGGGAAGTTCAAGAGTCTGATAGCTGACGGGAAATTATAGGCCAGTTTGCCTGACTTCAGTGTTGATAAGATGTTAGAATCTCTTATTATGGATGAGGTTTCAGTGTACTTGGGGGCACATGGTAAAAGAGGTCAAAGTTTGCACGGCATCCTAAAGGGGGAATCTTGCCTAATGAACTTGTCGGAATTCTTTGAGGAAATAACAGGAAGGAGAGTCCATATGGAGGCTTGTTTCCTTCCTCTGTTGTTTTGCCTCTGGAACACAAGGCATGGTCGCAAAGATCTATACAAGGCATGTAAAAGAAGACAGGAAGTTGTAAAGATAAACCCCTCCCTTACTCCAGAACCAGCTTCAATTTCAAAACAGCTCACATTACAACAAAGTGGATTTTCAGAAGTTGCCATACCTGAGGGCCCATCGCATTACGGGAAACATGAATAGAAGGTTGGTTGACAGGGAGGAGGCAGAGAGTGGAGATAAAAGGGGTCTTTTCTGGTTGGGACGGCTTCTTTTCACATGATATGTTAATGATCTTTGTGGCCAAGTTTGCAGATGATGCAAAGATCGTCAGAGGGGCAGGTAGTGTTGAGCAAGCACAGTCTGCCAAAGGACTTAGACAGGAAATGGCAAATGGAGTACAGTGGAGAGAAGTGTCTGGGCTTGCACGTTGGTGGAAGGAATAAAAGTGCGGGCTATTTTTCCATATGGGCAATGAGTTCAGCAATCGGAGGTCTAGACGGACTTGGGTGTTCTTGTGGAAGTCTCCCTAAAGGTAAACTTGCATGTAGAGTTGGTGGTAAGGAAGGCAAGCATTGATTTTGAAAGAGATCAAATAGAAAAGCGCGATGTGATGATCAGGCTTCATAAGGCATTGGTCAGACCACACTTGGAATACTGTGAGCAAATTTGGCCTCCATTTCTAAGGAAGGTCTTATCAAAAGAGGTTTACAAGGATGATGCTGGAGTGAAAGGGATTTCATATGAGGAGTGTCTGAAGGCTTTGGGATAGTTCTTGCTGGAGTTTAGAAGAATGAGGGGGATCTCATTGAAACCTATTGAAAGGCCTGGAGAGAATGGATGTGGAGAGGATGTTTCCTATGGTGGGGGAGGCTGGGACCAGAGGGCATAGAATACACAAATGTTCCATCAGAACAGAGATGAGGAGGAACTTTTTTACCCATAGGGTGCTGAATCTATGGAATTCGTTGCTGTAGGTGGCTGTTTAGACCAAATCAATGGAGATATTTAAGGTGGAGATGAGTACTTTATTCATCAGGAAGGGAATCAAAGGTTATGAGGAGAAGGCAAGAGGATGGAGTTGAAGGGCCTCAAAGGTTCAAAGGTTCCTTTTATTGTCACGTAATTAAAAATGGAATATGATATATTTCAACGTGTATCTGCCAAAAGGCCAACAAAGAGTCTCCATGAGCATTGCCCGGCACCCCTAACAATAGGAGAAAGAGAAGCAAAAGAGGGTCCCTTCAGGAGCACTGAATGTCCATGGATTCATCTCCAGCGCTCCCTTCTGAAGCCATAAATACACCCGTTCAAACCATCAGCCACCTAAGCTCCAGGTCCAAAACTCCGATATGATCAGGAAGACTTGAAGCCCTTATGTCCTCGGCACCCTCACAAATCCCAAACCCTTGCTCCCTTGAGCCAGTCTCCAGCTGGTTGCAGTCCATGTGACCCTTCAACTGGAAGTCACCAGCAGCCTGCCGCCTCCGTGGACTGCTGGCCCACTGCTGTAGTCACCATCATAGAGGGTCATCTCATATGCTTTCTCCTTCTCAACAAGAATCGTTCTCCCTATTTCTGGTGCCCTGCAGATAGTAAATCATCATAATTCACTTGTTAGGAAATCATTCAAAAATATTGCAGAAAATAAATAGGTAAAACATATGAATGTTTAAAATTGGCATGCCTCACCTACGCAATACAATCTCAAGCAACTGGAAAATTCACTTACTCAGCATTTACCAATTCCCATGAGTATTGGCTAGGGGTTTCACTGTGCAATGAAAATAGAAATCAAATTAACTCCAAGCCAGTGTAGGATGTTGTGGGTTTATTCAGGAGGCTGATGACTGCAGAGAAGAAACTATAAACCTGTTGGCATTTGGTTTCAACAAAACACAAAAAACTTGTTCCACTTCTCCAACCACTTCAATTTCATGCTCCATTCCCCACCATGACTTCATCTACTGCTAGATGAGCTCACCCATAAGTTGGAGGAACAATACTTTATATTCCATCTCTACAATCTCCATCCAGAAGACATCAATATTGACCTCCAATTTCCAGAAAAAAATATAACCCCCTTCTCCCCCTCGCTTTCCCTCATCTTCCTTCCCTTTCCCATGTCCTTCACTGACACCTCTCTTGCTCTGCTCCTCACCCCACCTTCCCATCATATCCTCGATAGACGAATGGGCCTATTTCTGCTCCTATACCTTGTGATCTTGTGATTTCCCTTCCTTCCTCCAATCAGAGAGCATCTTTCTCAATGATCCAGAGAAAGGTTGTTTCTTCGGTGTTATATCTGTGCAGTCAGATGACAATAAACTCGAACTTGAACTTGAACCTTCTTTCCTCCATCTCCCCAATGTCTTTTCTTCTCTTTCCCCTTTCAAGGTGCATCTTCCTCACCTGCCGACCTCTTCCTCCTATAAACTTCCTTTTTTCCCCCCATTTCTTTCCCCCACCCTCCCTGTATTCACCTGCCAGCCCGTGCTCCTCCATCCCCATCCTGCACTTTGATTGGCCTTCTGCCCATTTCTTTCTATTCCTCATGAAGGGTTACAGCCAGAAACGTCAAGGTCTATTGCCTCCTGTGGATGTTGCCTGATCGACCGTGTTCCTCCAAGGACTGGTATGGTGCTTTTGAAGAATGGAATGTCCTGCAGATCTTTTTTCACCAGTTTCTCTTTGTTTTTGAAAATTGTATTTAATTTCACATATCCATTAAAAAAAACTTTACTAAATATCTTATTCAAATATAATTAAAAAATAATATATAGTGATGTTAAAATTTTTACCCATTCCTATTCTCCCCCTCCCCCCAACAATCCAATGGAAAAGAAGGTGTTATGGGTTATATTATAAATAAATATGTTTGTAAAAGAGATAGATTGTGGGGGGTTTAGTGTAGGCCACTTCATGAACAGACAGTAACACTTCACATCTCATTTAAAATGCAAGAGCTTTGCTGAACCTGGATATTCAGGCTCACGGATTTTGCAAGCCAGTGTAGGATGTTGTGGGTTTATTCAGGAGCCTGATGACTGCAGAGAAGAAACTATAAATCTGTTGGCATTTGGTTTCAACAAAACACAAAAAACTTGTTCCACTTCTCCAACCACTTCAATTTCATGCCCCATTCCCCACACTGACCTGCCTGTCCATGTCTTCATCTACTGCCAGATGAGCTCACCCATAAGTTGGAGGAACAATACTTTATATTCCATCTCTACAATCTCCATTCAGAAGACATCAATATTGACCTCCAATTTCCAGAAAAAAATATAGCTCCCCCTCTCAGGTGCAAATGGAAAGTCCGGGCTCAAGTGTTGATAAAGATCTTTCGAGGATTGGATTTGGAGCCTTGGGAGGGGTTCTGGTTTTCACAAGCAGAGAGAGGAAGGAACAAACAGGCTTCTTCTCTAAAAGAGAGAGAGAGAGAGAGAGAGATCAGTTCTGCAATTGAGGCTGCAGCATGGTAAGCTGGCAGGCTTGTTGGAAGGCCCCATTTTTAAGATGGGTTGTGAGTTCAACCTGTTCAAAACCCTTTTAGGAAACAGTTGGCTAGAGCGTTTCTCCTGAAATAAGGGCTACAGGAGGAACTCTGAGGTGACCTAGAAGAAGAGGCTATCATTGGGAAAACCCATGATGGGGAAGTTTCTTTGGTAAGACACTAAAGTGACTGATTGGAGGAAATCAGTTTGTGTGTGTCCAACCAGCAACAAATATCTCTCTGAAACCAATAAGAACCTTCCTGAGCTGTAACCATTTAAATTTAAGCACCAAAGCCTGGTGGAAATTCATAAATATTAAATTCTGTGCGCAGTCTAAGAATTGCCTGATACCAGTGAACTTGGAGGAGTGAGAAATGAGTTTGGACTGTGAATCAAAGAACTTTTCTGAACTTACACACACATGCACTTAGAATTAGAAGGGGGTTAAATTAAGTTAATAGCAATAAGTTAAAGTTTGATCCTTATTTTTATGTTTAAATAGAAGTAGAAGCTATTTTTGTTTAAGTAACCGTTTGTCTTGGGGAATTTCAATTGGCTGCTGGGTTTTGGGGTCCTATGGGCTTGTAAAAAAAGAAAAGGAAGAAAGAAATAAGTTAGTAGTTATGAAAACTTACTAAAACTATCAAATAAAATCTAATATATCTTACTTTTCTTGATTTTAGGAGTTTGAAATTTCAAATTTGGCGATTGCAACTTAATTCTGACAATTTGTAAATATGAGTCCCAATATTTTTTTAAATTTCAAATTTGTTATGTAAATTATATGTGATTTTTTCAAGTGGTTTACAATTATCTACTTCAGTCTGGCCAGCGACCCATTCCCAAATGCTCATCTGACTTCCACGTTACTGCCACACATTTTCTAGCTACTGCTAAGTCTAATTTAACAATTTTTAAAAATATTTACTGAATTTCAATTTCGGTATCAAAAATATTTCCAAGTTTTTAAAAAAAATTTGGATCTCGATTTTCTCATTACTGTCCTATTACGACGTCAGCACCACCTCGCAATTCGCTGCATGAGCTTCAGTAATGAGAAGACGCTGTTTGAAGGTAATTGGCAAACGATTCAGAGAGATATGGAATACTCTCCCTTGCTACCAATTGGGTTACATGGGTGAAAGAAGATGCAGAGGTAACTTCCAGAATGGGAATTGGACTGAAAGAACAAAATTACAGCGATTCATGGAAGAACCATCTAGAATTAATGATCAAATGCGTTGTGCAAACAGGCTCATTGTTTGCTGAAACATTATTTTTCCTGTCCCGCATCGGACTTGTCAGCCACAAACGAGCCTGCAGCTGACGTGGACTTTTACCCCCTCCATAAATCTTCGTCCGCAAAGCCAAGCCAAAGAAAAAGAAGATTTTTCCTAACTATTGGCTCTTCCTACATTCCAATTACAAAATAAATATTCAATCTCTCCTATCCTTCCTGTAGTATGGAGTCCAGTACTGTGCACAATATCACCACTGGAGTGTGACATCCCAACTCTTATATTCAAAAACACAGCCTTTTAATCACTTTGTGATCTGCCCATTAGGCCACTTTTAGAGAGTTCTGGACCAACATCCCATGTCTCTTTGCATATCAACACTCTTAAGGTCCCGAATACTCTAAATAACCAAATGGAGTTTGAACTCCATGTGATAGTACAGATTCTATCACCAATGTATATATGTACATATGTACAGATGGTCGGGTAGGATGACTGTGATTGGCTGAGAGTGTAGGCCTTAAAGGATTGCTCCTAGCCAGGCCAGGTCATTCTGGACTGGTCGACCTACTTGTGATATGCTCCAGTCTTTTAGTTAATAAAAGCCTTGGTTTGGATCAACAAGTCTTTGGTTCTCTCGACGCGCATTACTCTCCAAAAATATGTTACATTACACTTGTCTGGTTTAAATTCCATCTTCCGTTGTGTCACCCAAATTTTCCACTAATCGATGTCCCATTGTATTCTCAATGGAATAAACGCTGTGGATTTCAACTAGGGGAACCTCAAGTCGGGGCTACTGAAATTCCCTCAGTACATGGACTTGGCTATGAGGGGGGAAAACCAGGTATACATGGACATTTCCAATGCATATTGGGCGGAGCCCACCTCCCACCTCGGATACTCAGACCACATCTCTGAATTGCTAATCCCAGCATACAGACCCCTCGTCAAATGCCCCTGATCAGTTCTAAAGCAGGTTAAAACCTGGCCAGCGGGGGCCATTCATGCACTTCAAAATTGCTCTGAGTGCACTGGCTGGCACATGTTCGAGGAAGCAGCCTCCGATGGCACCTGCATCAATCCGGCATCAGTGAACAGCTACATTCATAAATGTACTGATGACATCACTGTGCCAAGACCATCATTACTCCCTCTAATTAGAAGCTATGGATGACTGCGGAGATGCGCGTGCTGCTCAGAAGCTATGACCTTCGGAGCAGACGACAAGGTAGCCCCTGGCTATTTCAAGAGCCAAGCTGTCAAGTCCATTGGGGAAGAAAAATTTGCACATGCCCAGCGCATTCATAATCACTTCCTGGACAGCAAGGAAAGATGGAATCACCAACCACAAGACTACACCATCTGCCTCTGCTGGTCATGCCTCCCTCCCAGACACCCTGAACAACTTCTATGCATGCTTTGACGTAAAAAATGACATGGCGGTGAAGAAGACCACCTTTCCTCCAAATGATCAGGTGCTGTGTCGTGCAGTGGCTGATGTGAAGAGAGAGTTTGGCAAGGTCAACCTATGGAAAGTCGCTGAATACAGAGTGTTCAGGGACGTGCAGCTCAGCTAGCAGATGTTCTCACTGACATCTTTAATATCTCCCTGAGAAGCTCTTTGGACCCACCACGTGCTTCAAAGCTACCACCATTGTCCCTGTGCCGAAGAAGTCTTCTGTGTACTGCCTCAATGTCTACCGTCCTGCCGCACTCACATCTATCGCCATGAGTGCTTCGAGAGGCTCGTTATGGAGCACATCAAGGTCCTGCCGGCTCCGTCACTGGACCCCCCCTGCTCCACAGATGATGCTATCGCCACCACCCTCCATCTACCCCTCACCCACCTGGAAAATGAGGACTAACATGTTCGAATGCTGTTTGTTGACTTCAGTTTGACATTCAAAACAATCGTAACTCAGTACCTGATAAGGACGTTGAGTCTGCTGGGTCTAAACACCTCCCTCTACAAACGGATCCTTGACTTACCATCAGGAAGACCACAAGTAGTTCAGATTGGAAACAGCACCATCACAATGAGCACAGGGAGCCCCCCAGGTTTGCGTGCTTAGTCCACTGCTGTTCACTCTGCTAGCCCATGACTGTGCAGCTGAACGCAGCTCAAACCACAACATCTAGTTCGCTGACGACATGGCTGAGGTGGGTCAGTGTACATAGATGAGGCTCAGTCACTAATGAACTGGTGCAGAGCCAACAACCTGTAACTGAACGTTAATAAAACAAAAGAGATGGTTGTCACTGACAAGTGATGGCCTGACTGTTGAGGTCGTCAAGAGTATCAAGTCCCTTGGAGTGCACTTGGTGGACAACCTCACCTAGTCCCTTAACACCAGCTCCATAGACAAGAAAGCCCAGCAGCGCCTCTACTTCCTGTGAAGGCTGAAGATTTATTGAGAGCATCCTGTGCAACTGCCTCACCGCCTGGTTTGGAAACTTTACCACCTCTGTCTGCTAACTTCTATTCTCACTTATTCATGTAAATCTGTTCCATGGTCCTGGAGAAATGCTATCTCCTCTTTACCATGCGAATGTGGTATGAACGATAAATAAAGGTGACAACTTCAGATTCTAGCATCTCAGGATCTCCAATTTACTCCAATTTACTTGGGGTGTGTGTGTGTGTGTGTGTGTGTGTGTGTGTGTGTGTGTGTGTGTGTGTGTGTGTGTGTGTGTGTGTGTGTGTGTGTGTGTGTGTGTGTGTGTGTGTGTGTGTGTGTGTGTGTGTGTGTGTGTGTGTGTGAAACTTCATAGCACAGAAAATAGTTTGCACAGATGTGTAACAGGGATACAGATGTCCATTTCCCTCAATTTCTTTATAAAGGACACAATGAGACAGGAAGGATACCATTACATTTTGTAATCCATTTCCCCACCCTAATAAATCCTGAAACATCGTTTTGCACGTCTTCACAAGGTTTGGGAGTTTTCTTGTATTGGGCTTTGATTGGCAGTCTTGTAGCTACTCTAGGAAGGACAGCTGCTATTTCTAGGGCTTCCCACAAAGACACCATTAAGTGTAATTTATGGAGAGCTTATCACCTCATTCAGTTCAACCCCAAACACAATGAAGCTTTTGGTTTGTGCAGTAAAGCTCTACAAATATGGGGCAACAAAATGTTGCCACTCAGGCAGCATCTATGCAGGGAAATGGAGAGTGGACCTTCCAGCTAAGAACAAGGAACTGAAGTGCCTGGACCTGAAATGTCAACTTCCCATTTCCCTCCTGCGGTTTTATTGTTATTTTTAACCCTGGATTTCATCATCTGCAGTTTCCAGCACCTCGATTAATCCAGAATATTGACAATAATACCGGATTATTGGATTTTTGCAAGAGAAAAGGGTCATTTTCATTTCCAGGCCTCAAGGTCTCTCTGGAAATGTACTCATTTGGAAAATAGAATTTGTGTTGAATTATTGTATACACTGTATGAACCTACAGAAGGGAAGGACCAAGCCACTCTTTGTTTCTCCTATGATTCTCTAAGGGCCTTGTCTCATTCTATTTGCATCAATCCCATCTTTTCATTTATTTAGCCAGGAGGAGGTGAATCTGTGGAATTTGTTGCCACAGGCAGTTGTGGAGGCCAAGTTATTTGGTGTACTTAGGGCAGAGATTGATGGGTTCTCGATTAGTCAGGGCACCAAAGATTATGGGGAGAAGGCCGGGCGGTGAGGCTGAGTGGGGAAAGGGATCAGCTCATGATTAAATGGTGGGGCAGAATCAATGGGCTGAATAACCTGCTTCGGCTTCTATGGCTTTTTTTTCCTTATGTCTCCATTTTACAGGAGCTGCGCATGGCCAGCATTTATTACCTATCCCTAACTATCCTTGAGAAGATGGAAATGAGCCAAGTCCTCTTGGTAAAATTGGTGTGCCAATGTTATTTGGATAAGTAGGAGAATCTATAACTAGAGGCTGAGAGGAAAAAAGACGTAAAGGGGACCTGAAGGGAACCTTCTTCATGCAGAGGATGGTGGGTATGTGGAATGAGCTGCCAGACAGAGTGAAGGAAGCAGATACAATTATTCCATTTAAAAGACATTCAGATGGGTAATTGGATAGGAACGGTTCAGAGGAATTTAGATCAATTGGCACTCGTTCAGTACACAACTTGGTGAACATGGATAGGATGGGCTGCAGGGCCAGTTTCCATGCTATAAAATTCAATAAGATAGAGATTTGTGTTCGAATCCCACCATGGCAAAAATGGAATTTAAATTAAGCTATTGATTGCGACGAAAATAAAAGGAACTTTTTTTCATACAGCTGGCCATTCGAAAGATCGGAATCTGGAGCACAAGCCCATTTAGTTCACAAATACCTTGCCTTCATTCCTCGGCCTGACCTCAAATATAAATTTACACACAATAATCACAATCTGAATTAATTGTCATGAACAAGTCATGAAATTCGGGGGTTTCCGGCAGAATCATAGAGCAAACATACATATTATATCTTACAGCACTAATAGCTATTAAAAAAAAGTACATGAAAAGTAAGGCAGTGCCTTCAGTTCATCGATTATTCAGGAATCTGATGGCAGTGGGGAAGAAGTTGTCCTTGTGCCATTGAGTGCTTGTCTTTAGGCTCCTGTACCTTTTTTCCAATGATACCTGGGTGAAGAGGGCCTGGCCTGGGTGGTGGGATAGTACACAAGGCCAAGGACAGACATGCGAGTGCGGGAGTGTGACTTGGAATTGAAATGGCTGGCCACTGGGAGGTCGCTATGGCTGTGACTAGAGCAGAGGTGCTGAGCACCCACGGATTGGAGGAACCACGCCCTATTTTCCGTCTAGTCACCCTCCAGCCAGATGGCATGAACATTGACCTTAGTGCATTCCATTACACCTGCTCGTCTTTTCATCCCCCTCCCCCTTTTCCTGTCTTTCCAGTTCCTCCATCCACCCAGTAATATTACCCTCCCCCTCATTGCTACTGTCCCCTCCCTCCTTTCTCCACCTATCATCCCTTGCCTTCGCTATCCCCCCCCTCACTCTTTTGTTCAGACACCTGCTGATATTTTATCATACCTTAATGATGGGCTCAAGTCCGAAACGTCAATTCTGTATCTTTACCTTTGCTACATGCTGAGCTTCTCCAGTGTTGTGTGTTCTTTATCCTTTAGCCTCTTACATTCTAAGGAGAAAAGTCTCAACCAATCCAACCCTGTCCATTTCTTATAACTTTGCTTTTTGAAGTCACTGCCTCTTGTAGATGTCCTCAACAGAGTAATGTCCGCTATCTGTGATGTCGCAGGCCGAGTTAAAAACCCTCTGGAGTTCATTCTTGTCCTGAGATTTGGTGCCTCCGTACCAGGCAGCGATACAGCCAGCTGATTCTTGGAGATGTTCACACCCAATCAAGTTGACTCTGCATTACCTTCTGAAGTTATCTTGTAAGTTCAGAGTTGATTTGGACTGGGCAATACAACACGATCTTTGTCACTCTGGCACCACAAAAGATCTTTCTGCACTACTGAATTACTATTTTTTTTAAATTTAGACATACAGGCCCTCTGGCCCACGAACCCATTCCGTCCAAATACCCCAAATAACCTACGACCTTGATACATTTTTGAATGGTGGGAGGAAACCAGAGCACATGGTGGGACCCCATGCAGACACAAGGACAAGAGGAGAATGTACACACTTCTTACAGACATCACCAGATTCGTCACCGGGACATTAGCATTACACTAGCATTGCACTATTTTCTTGCACTAACTGCAGCTGTGAATATTTATTCATCTATCCTTCATATCCATTGTCCTGGGATGAAGGGGTTGACTTATGATGAAAGATTAAATCGTCTAGGATTGTATTCGCTCGAGTTCAGAAGAATGAGAGGAGATCTTATATAAACATACAGGATTATGAAGGGTATGGATAGGATAGATGTAGGAAGGTTTGTTGAGCTGGCCGGGGAAACTAAAACGAGAGGACACAGTCTCAAGATTCGAGGGAGTAGATTTAGGACAGAGATGAGAAAAATAGCTTTTCCCAGAGAGTAGTGAATGTTTGAAATTCTCTAACTAGGGAAGTGGTTGAGGCTGCCTCAGTAAACATATTTAAAGTTCGGTTAGATAAATTTTTACATGATAGAGGAATTAGGGGATATGGAGAGAAGGCAGGTAGGTGGAGTTAGGTCATAAATTAGATCAGCCATGATCGTATTGAATGGCGGAGCAGGCTCGACGGGCCATTTTTGGCCTACTCCTGTTCCTACTTCCTATGTTCCTATGTTCCTCCTTTCCTTCCTCGGCATATTATGGTAGGTTAATTTGTACCATTGTACTTCATGCGCCTCATGGCCAACAAATGTCGGTGCTGCTGTTTAGTGTTCTCGTGTATATGGCAATAGCCCCACCTCACTGCCTGCCAGGTCCCAGACAGAAAAGTGAACAAATTAAACAATGATGCACCCTTAACGTGAAAGGTGTGGCATGATGGCTAAAGCAACGGCTGTAGATATAAACACTGTTGAATAGGAGATGTTTGGAATAATATTCCTGTACTGGGCATTGTTGATCCCCTTCCATGGAACGAATGAGTTGAACTTTGACCCAATTATTGATTTGCAGTCTGTGTGAGCATGGCATGATGTGCCTATTGATTATCCTCTTTGTAACTCAACCCTTGTCTTCGACAGGAGTGGAAAATGTCATTAACTCTTTTCCTGCTGTCGACCATTCACCGCCTTCATCTTCGTAAGGGAGCAGGCATCTCTCATCCCACTGTCCCTTCACTGACCTCTTTGCTTAGTGCAGCTTGTGTAAAGGGAGCTGAATGCTGAATGCAAAGATACAATTGGCGTCCTCGTGCAGGTTGAGTCAGTGGTGAAGATGGCAAATGCCACCCTGGCATTCATTTCAAGAGAAACAGAATATCAGAACAGGGATGTGATCTTGAGGTGTTATAAGGCACGGGAAAGACCTCACTTGAAGCATTGTGAGCAGTTTTGGGCTCCTCATTTATGAAGGGATGTGCTGACTTTAGAGAGGATTCAGAGGATAATTCCAGGAATAAAAATGTTATCATTATGAGGCAAGTTTGATGGCTCTTAGACTGTATTTATTGGAATTTAGGAAAGTGGTGGTGGGGGATCTCATTGAAACATTTCGAATGCTGAAAAGCATAGAGAGAGTTGATGTAAAAAAGATCATTTCCAATGGTGGGAGAGACAAAGACAGGAGTGTTCAGCTTCTGGATTGAAGGGTGTCCACTTAGAATGGAGATGCAGAGAAATGTCTTCAGGCTGAGGATGGTGAATCTGTGAAATTTGTTGCCACAGGCAGATGTGGCAGTCAAGTCATTGGGTGTATTTGAGGAAGAGATTGATAGGTTTTTGATTAGCCAGGACATTATGGTGAAAATTCTTGTTAATGGGGCTGAGTGGGGAAATGGATCAGTTCATCAAACAAGAACCTATTAATCTCTGCCTTAAATATACCCAACGATCTGGCCTCCATAGCCATCTGTGGCAATACATTCCACAGATTCACTGTTCTCTGGCTAAAGACATTTCTAACTGGATGCCTTTCAATCCTGAAGTTGTGTCCTCTTGTCCTGGACTCTCCCACCATGGGAATCAGCCTTTCTACATCTACCATGTCCATGACTTTTAACATTCAAACTGTTTCAATGAGATTCCCCGTCATACTCATTCAAGCAGTAACTCTCGGACATTGGTGGTGGAGGGGAGGGGTGGAGGATGAATGTTCAGGTGGTGATTGATGAACTTGTCTCTTTTGCTGTTAAAGATGTCAAGCTTCATCTTGAATTGTGGATGATATTGCCAATAACATTGGGTAGAGTAAACTGTGTTAAAATGAATATCTTTCCTAGAGTACAATGCCTATTTCAAACATTGCCAATAATGTTACCACAAAAGTTTTTTTTCCAAAGTGAAATAAATATATAAGAAAGGTTTTTTTGGGAGGGTAAGATGTCAAGAGTTTCTTTAGATAAACTGACATGGAAATTTGAGTTAGGAGTTACCAAATTTTAAAAACTATGATAAGGGAGTTCAAATGAGGTTTCTTGCTTCATGTTTTGAAGAGGGATAGAAGCCAGCATGGATAAAATAGAAATCGATAAAATAATAGAGAGAATATCAGAAGCTTTTATATATAAATGAAAAGCAAAATTAATATCTGGGGTGAGGGAAGAACCTTTGTTGAAACATTTAATTAATATCTGGAATGAGATAAACAATGCAATTGGAGTGAGAGAGGTAGTCCTGTCCAAAATGCCTTTGATACAAAATCGACTTGTTTCATTCTCAATCGATAATCAATTTTTAAACATTTGGTCTCGGAAAGGAATTAGATATATAGAAGATTGTTAAGGGCTTATTTCAAAGGGAAGCTGGGTCCAGCAGTATTATTACTGAAATGTGATGATGTGGAAATGCTGATTTGTACTAGACATATAAATAAATTTATTTCAGCTATATGCACTTTATTGCAGAAGGGGACTCGCAAACAAGGGATACATGGATTTAAATATTAAAATTGATAAACAAAATTGTTCAGAGTTATGTCGCAATACTATGACAAACACTATAAACTTTAGATACAGATTAGTTTAATATAATTGTTTACATTTACAATTATTGATATATATATATATATATATATATCTCACACCACAAAAGTTAAATAGATTGACATCAGATTTATCAGACCTGTGCTTTAGATGTTGGCCAGGTCCCTTTTTATATTCTATTTGGTCCTGTCCTAAAGTGAGACCTTTTTGGATAAATTTGGCAATGTTGTTAGAACATGTTACAGGAATTAAATTCCCACAAAACCCAATGTTATTTTTAATAGGTAGAGTTGAAGAAATAAGTCCAAAATTAAAATGATCTAAATACCAAAAAGGTATCGACAGTGGCAAGAAAATGTAGGGCAGTAACATAGAAATCGGATACCCACCTAGGTATGGAGCGATTGTCGCAGAAATGCATAGGTGGATTGCTCTTGAGAAGATTAGTTATAATCTAGAAATAAATATGATGTTTTTTTCAAAAGTTGGCACCTGTATCTGCAATTTGCAGGAATTAATTTATAGATGTTTCCCTAAACTTTGAAAACCTCGTTAACCTCCTTGGAAGTATTAAAAGTTACAAATAGTCAGAGCTGTGTAGTCAGGCATTAAAGTCGAGGTTCGTACCATCTGGCTGGAGAGTCCTCAGATGGAAAATAAGGTGTTCCTCCAATCTGCGGATGAGCAGGGTGGGATAGTACACAAGGCCACGGACAGACATGTGAGTGCAGGAGTGTGACTTGGAATTGAAATGGTTGGCCACTGGGAGGTCGCTATGGCTGTGACTAGAGCAGAGGTGCTGAGCACCCACAGATTGGAGGAATCACACCCTATTTTCCGTCTAGTCACCCTCCAGCCAGATGGCATGAACATTAACTTTATTGCTTTCCATTACACCTGCTCGTCTTTTCTTCCCCCCCCACTTTTCCTGTCTTTCCAGTTCCTCCATCCACCCAGTAATATTACCCTCCCCCTCATTGCTACTGTCCCCTCCCTCCTTTCTCCACCTATCATCCCTTGCCTTCGCTACCCCCCTCCCCCCTCCGAAACGTCAATACTGTATCTTTACCTTTGCTACATGCTGAGCTTCTCCAGCGTTGTGTGTTCTTTATCCTTTAGCCTCTTACATTCTAAGGAGAAAAGTCTCAACCGATCCAACCCTGTCCAGTCCTGATAATACTCTCATGAATCTTTCCTGTACC